>NW_007258765.1:10476-26531 GCF_000164805.1 Carlito syrichta
GGCGAGGGGTGCTGGCCCAGCCCCTTCCAGGCCATGTACTTGGCAGGTTGGGGCCTGGCAGTGTGTGTGTGTGTGTGTGTGTGTGTGTGTGTGTGTGTGTGTCCCGGGATGCAGGGTGTTTACAGCTGCCGACTCTTGTTAGTCGATGGTCTCAGAAGATGAGGGAGACTCCTCAGCTGAGAATATGAGTAAGGGAGAGCTGGCTTTCTGGGGGTGGGCCTTCTCATCTAGGAGCTAAAAAGCAGCAGAACAGGAAGGACCAGGGTCAGGCAGGCAGGACACCAGGGGCCCAAAATGGAAGAAGTGGGTGGTGCGTTGGCTCATGTCTGTAATCCCAGCACTTTGGGAGGCCAAGATGGGAGGATTGCTTGAGCCTAAGAGTTTGAGACCAGCCTGAGCAACATAGCAAGACTTTATAAAAGTAAAAAAAGGAGCTGGGTGTGGTGGTGCAAGCCTGTAGTCCCAGCTACTTGGAAGCCTGAGACAGGGGGATCGCCCGATCCCAGGAGTTTGGGGCTGTGGAGAGCCGTAATTGTGCCACTACACTCTAGCCTGGGCAACAAAGTGACACCCTGACTGAAAAAAAACAACCATAAGAAGTTTTACCTCTTGGTTTATTTCACTCTTTTTTGTTTGATTTTTGTTTTTGAGTTAAATTCTCACTCTGTTGTCCAGGCTGGAGTGCAGTGGCACGCTCCCAGTCACCACAGCCTTGACCTGCTGGGCTCAGGAGGTCCTTCCGCCTCAGCCTTCCAAATAGCTGGAACCACCGAAGTGAGCCACCATGCCCAGCTAATTTTTTTGTTATTGTTTTATTTACTGTAGAGAGGAGTTCTCGCCATGTTGCCTAGGCTGGTCTCAAATTCATGGGTTCAGGCAATCCTCTCCCCTCCACCTCCCGAAATGCCAAAGTGCTGGGATTACAGGTGTGAGCCACCGTGCCTGGCTGGGTCAGCTCACTCTTAAGGATCTGGGGGAAGCGGAAGAGTGAGTGATGCTCAGTGAGACAGGGTCTCCTGTGGGTGCTGAGAATGTTTTGGAACTAGATGGAACTGAGGATGGTTGCATGACATTGGGAATTCCTTGAAAACACCCCTAGACAGCACTCCTTAACATGTTTCGGTTTTTTTTGAGTTGGGAGTCTTACTCTGCCACCCAGGCAGGAGTGCAGTGGCATGCTCACAGCCACCGCAGCTTCAACCTGCTGGGCTCAGGCGATCCTTCCACTTCAGCCTTCCTAGTAGCTGGGACCACTGGCTAATTTTTTGATCTATTGTAGAGACGAGGTCTTGCCAAATTGCCCAGGCTGGTCTCGAACCCCTGGACTCAGGCAATCCTCTTGCCTCGACCTCTCAAAGTGCTGGAATTACAGCATGAGTCACTGCACCCAGCTTATGGTATTTTATGCTGGATGAATTTGACCAGCTCAACCCACTCCCTTCCTTCCTCTGACCTTATCCTTATAGCTTTCTAAGGAAATTTCTGGGTGGACTCTGAAACATTCCATTAGGTACAAAGAAACACAATGGTCAAAAATTTGGAAAATACCTTGAAAATGTATATAATAAACCATGTACATGTAAGAAGGCCCTGCTCTCCAGGCCTTCAAATACAGGCTTAACACAGTCATGAACCCAAGGGTGTCCCTGCCTTGTGGGCCTAGTTTCCTCACCCTTGTTCTAACTCGGTCCTCAGTCACCTCCTGGGGGTGCTCTGGGCCTTTGTGTCCTGTCCTCCCAATCTGTCTCCCAGTGTGGGTGATGTCTGAAGCCCCTCAGCCTGGATTTAAATCCAGGGTCTCCAGCTCCCCTTGGGGAGACCTGCAACTCACTTAAAATCTCTGAATCTCGGTTTCCTCATCTGTAAAATGGGGATAGTGATAATAGTCTCTATTCACGGAGGCTTAGCAAGAGTAATCTGGATTACTGTACATGAAGTCCAGGCCACAGAGACTGCTTGTTCCTTCAGGGGAACAAGCCACCCCCAGGACGCTCGGACCCACATCCAGATTTAGCATGACTTGGGGGCAGGCGGGCTGAAGAGGGAGAGAGTTTGAGGACTCCAGGAGGATGAAGAAGGGGGCAAGTCACCTTTGAATGGAAGGATGCAGAAAACACTGGGGGGATACGGCCCACCCCTCCCCATCTCCCATCCTGGTTTCTCAAAAACCGCAGTGGACTTGGTGTTCCCAGAAATGGTCTCAGGAGTTTTAACAGTTCGTAGGTGGAGATCATTCTCCTCCCCACCCCCACCCGCTTCCCTTGGATTCCAGGAATGGTTCCGGACCTTTAAACGCAAAGAGGAGATAAGGAGGCCGGGTGGGTCAGCGGCAGGGTGAAGTGGGCTGGATGACAGCGAGATAATAGACTAGGGACCTGTCTGGGCCAGGCCCCGCCCCTCACAGTTGTATGCAAATGAGGCCGTTCTGTAGCCCCGCCCCTCGGCGTGCGCCACGCCCCTGAGCGGCCAAGGGGCGCCTGGTCAGCTCCGTGCCGACCAGCTCAGCCCCCCGCGGGCACGTCCCACCTGTTTCCCCCACTGTCCCCTCCTACCTGCCAGCCTTCTGCTCCCCCAGACTTTGGGGCATGCGGGTGGTGGCGGGAGCTCGGTCAGGTGCAGAGGGGAGGAGAATGCTGGGGGCTGCGTGTTGGCGCCTCGAGTTCCTGCTCCCCATCTGTTAGCGTCTTGGCAGGTGACCCCTTCTGGGCCAGAGGGGGTGGTGGGGTTCATCTGTGTGTGGAAGGGGGAGTCCTGGCGTCACCCTCTGAAGGGCAAGGAGTGGGGTCTTGGCAGTAGGGAGGAAACATTCCCTCAGGTTCTCCTTCCTTCCCTCCTACCCGCCCCCCCATGCTGAGGTGGACACAGCCTGTGGGAGCCCAAACCAAGTCTAGAGCCTTCCACCTGCCAAGTCGGGGAGAGGAGCTGAACCCCGGCCTCCAGGTCACCTGGGTGGCCCCTCCTCCCTCTGCCAGGGCCTGACAGGAAAAGGGAGTTGGGAGAGAAGCCTGATTCTTCCAGAACCTGGCACAGGTCCGTGAGGCTCAGTGCAGGCATCTGCTGAGCCAGGAACCTTTTCAAAACAACAACCACATCCACCCCCCCAAAACCCTGCCAGGGCTCCCCAGGGCCCTTAGGGTCCCTCCCCTTTAACTCTCATCCACCTCTCCAGCTCCCCTTCCTCCTGATCTCCCTCTCCCACCACAGGGCCTTTGCATGTGCCAGCCCCTCCTCCAGGAACAGCGACCCCACCCCTCCCTTCTTCACCTAGTTCACAGCCTTTGGCTCACAGCCCTGAGTCAGGTCCCCAGGAGAGCCTTTCCTGATCTTGCTGATGGGTCCTCTCAGCTACCTTCTTTTCCCAGTGCTCAGTTGAATCCCTTAGGACGCAGATTCCCAGACTGCCTTGACCATAGGGTCATAGGAAGTTGTTTTGTTTTATTTTTTTAATACAGAACTGGCCGGCATGGTGGCTCACGCCTGTAATCCCAGCACTTTGGGAGGCCATATGGGGAAGATCGCTTGAGGCCAGAAATGCATGACCAGCCTGGGCAGCATAGCGAGACCTCCATCTCTATTTATCAGAAAAAATAAATATATAGATTCCTTGGCCCCTTCCTGTCCCTAGACTAAGAAGAGCCAGGAGAAGGGGCTGGGCACTACTTCATCACCATGGGTGGGCAGCAGATGAGCGCTCTCACCCTTGGCTCTGAGCACCAGGAGGCATGCACCTTTTTTTTTTTTCTATTGCAGCCCGATCTCCAGCATGCGTTTGGCATGGGATCAGACTCCAGCAGTATTTATTACGGGGACCAATGGGTGACGATAGAGCCAGTGGAGAGTGAGTTCAGTGCCTAACCCTAAGGCAGCTCAGAGCACACTGTGCTCAGGACACTGCCCCCGCTAGACTCACACACAGAGGAGCCCTGGGTGGGTGATGTGGCCCATGGGAATCAGAGCTGAGGGATGGGCAGGATATTCACAAAATATCCTGGGGTCTGGGCCGGAGGAGCCTGGGAAGAGGACTCTCCCTGTGCCAGGAGCCACTGGAGACCACCCTGAGGCAACCTACCTGCTTCCCAGAAGACATCTACCCACCTCAGGTGGAAGCAGAGAGAGTGCTCCACCTGTGAGAAACTGAGGCCACACAGAGAGGGCAGGGTAATAACAACAACAATGACGATAGCACTTGCGGCAACCCTGTGATGCCAGACACTGCCCTGGGCACTCTGCAGTCCAGCGATCTGGTCCCTACCCCCTTCCTCTGGTTCTCCAGTTCCCACCGTGTGCACCTGTCCCCCCTTCCCTCCTTGAAAGTTCCTCCAGCTCCTTCCGTGGTATGTTCTGGATTTCACACAACTCCTCTGATTTCAGGTTCTGAAAACATCACCCCCGCCCTGGAGGGTGGTGTAAGGGTGGGGTCAGGGGGAGTGACTGGGTCTCCTGCAAGAGTGGAGGGTGAGAGGGGCGGGGGAGGGGGGTGGACAGCAGAGGGAGCTAGCCTTTCCCCAGCTCTCCTGCCTCTTGGCTCCCGCCCTGCAGCCAGGGTGGCAGCTCCACTCGCAATTCAGGATGCCATGGGCAGGGCACGGGCCAGGCCCGGGGAAGGGGGCAGGGAATGGAAGGGCAGCCAGGGAGCCGGGGCCTTCCCCACGCCCTGCTCAGGCTGGGGTGGACAGTATCTTTGAGATCAAAAACTAGCCAGTCAGTCCACACCCTGCAGAGCTGGCCTTGGCCCTCCCCCTTGATAGGAGTGGAGGGAAAGTGTATGCAAAACGGGGGTGGGGCGGAAGGGGTACCTGGGGGGGGCAGAGTCACTGGGCCCCGATTACCGCCAGGCCCCACCCCCAGGAGGCAGAAAGGACACGTCTCAGAGCTGGGTGGGCTGTGCTGACACTGAAGGCTTGTTTGCCTGACGCCCACACTGGCTGGGAATCACTTGCCAGGCTGGCACCCCGGGGGCCGGTGCTCACACTGGCCGGTGCCCGTGGGCTCCCCCCTCTCCGGGGTAGCTCTGAAAGTGCCCCAAAGGGCATGGGCCTCTGGGTGGTGACCTTTGGGGCAGGGCAGGGAGGGGTGAGCTGGCGCCCCCTGGATTTTGCCAGGCGTGGGAAACAGCACCCAAGAGGAGAAAGAAAAAAAAAAAGACTCTGCCTGCCCCCACCCCCTGGAGAGTGTGGCCAACTGGGTGACTTGAGGGTGAAGGGGGAGTGTGTAGACAGGCCGGAACACGTTTCTGCAGCGGGTTCCCTGGAGCTGGCGGCCCCTGAAACCGGGAGTTCTCAGCCCACTCCTGAGCAAGGTTCCCAGAAACCTCAGCGCTGCCCCTGGCTCAGTGGGGCCCAGAAAGGAGACTTCCCTGGAAACCCTGGACCCAGGATTTCAAAGGAAAGCATGTAGCAGGTTCCATGAGCATTTTGCTGAAGTTTTTTTTTTTTTCAAGTTGTGCACCTGGGCCGAGGTTGAATGGAGCCAGAGGGGTGAGGTGTGCCCACAGCCAGGAGATCATGTGTTCCTGGCCCAGGTGGGGCGGGGTGTGGGGAAGGGCCTGGGTCATGGATTCTTGGACCCTGACTTTACCCTCTTGATTGATGGTCTTAAGCTGGGCGGGCTTCAGCGACACTCGACCTGCATAGTCACAGAGGGGCCGTCTTCAGGAGGGTCTCAAACCCTCTTCAGTGCTCTGAAGGTACCATCTTGAAATTCGTCATAATTTTGAGTAAAGGGCTCTGTGTTTTCGTTTTGCACTGGGCCCTGAACATGACACAGCTATCCTGGTCTTAAAACGAAAGGAAAAATTAGTGGAACTAGAATTTCTATTTAGAAGAAACTTTAAAACTTTCTTAGAAGTGAGGGCTGAGCATTTATTCTGAAAGTGCATTTGGATGATGGTCATTATAGCAACAGCATTTTTTTTTAATTTTTAGAGAAAGAGTCTTACTCTGTCACCCAGGCTGGAGTGCAGAGCTGCCATCATAGCTCACTGCAGCCTCCAACTACTGGGCACAAGACATCTCCTGCCTCAGCCTCCTGAATAGTGGGAGTGACAGGCACGCACTAACACACCCAGCTAAATTTTGTATTTTTTGTAGAGACGAGGTCTCAGTATATTGCCCAGACTGCCCAGTGCACCTGGCTCAAGTAACCCTCCCATTTTGGCCTCCCAAAGCACTGGGATCACAGGCATGAACCTCTGTGCCCAGTCAAAAGCAGCATATTCTCACAGTGCTTATGTGTCAGTTGGTGTTCTAAACATTTTGTTAACCCGTTTAATCCGCTTTTTGATCAGAACTATTACTGTCCCCATTTGACAGATGGGAAAACTGAAGATTACTAAAGTTAGAAAGTGGCCCAATCAATCCTGGGAAGTTTGGCTCCACAGCCTGTCACCCTCTGCTAGTGCTGCCATCGGTGTATATTTAAAGTGAGTTTTGCTGGGCGCGTTGACTCATGCCTGTCATCCCAGCACTTGGGGAGGCAGAGAAGACGATTGTCTGACCCCAGGGGTTTGAGACCAGCCTGGGCAACCTGGTGAGACCTTGTCTGTACAATAAATCAAAAAATTAGCCTGGTGTGGCAGTACATGCCTGGGGTTCCAGCTACTCAGAAGGCTGAGGCAGAAGGATCACCTGAGCCCATCAGGTCGAGGCTGCATGGCTGTGATTGTGCCATTGCACTCCAGCCTGGACAACAGAGTGAGACTCCAACTCTAAACAAATTAATTAATTAATTTGTTGAGCAGCTGAGCTTTATTGGGACTATAACATGGACTCAGGCGATTCTTCTGTCTCAGTCTCCCAAAGTACTGGATTACAGGAGTGAGCCACCACGTCTAGCCTCCTCCCTTAAAATGTTGCTATTAAACTAATTAATTAATTAATGTGATTACCCTAGAGGCCTTGCAACATGCATTTACAGCTGATCTGAGCTTAACACTACACCACTTCACCGGGTAGTCCCAAGTCCCCCTTCTCTTCCTTTTTTTTTCTTGAATTGGGGTCTCACTCTACTGCCCAGGCTGGAGTGCAGTGGCATGATCATGGCTCACCACAGCCTCAGTTTCCTGGGTGACACGGAGACCCACTGATGTCCGTCCATATTGCCACAACTCCTAGAGAAAGACACTCCCAGTAAGTAGCTTCTGGGGATCTGACTTTCCTGCAGAGTATGCCCAAAGATGTAATCCCTATTTACTCCCCTTCTTAGTAATCATAGATCTGAACAATATTGTATCAATGTAATTGTAGTCTTGTGATTTTCACAACTTTTGCATCAATGTAATTGTGAGTCTTGTGATTGGTGTAACTTTTGTAATGCATTACAAACTTCCTTTACTCTAAATGTCACTATCTAAATGTAAAATGCAGTTATAACTCAAGTCCTACATAAAGTTCTGCTGGTCACGTGGCTAATGTGTGGGTACCAACAAATCTGAACTATAAAAGTGGGCTGTGAGGCCTGAAGGGGAGGCAGAACCATTTTGGAAAGACCTCGAGTCTGGCTCTGTTCCCTGGATTTGAACTCAGAAATAAACTTTTTTCTACCGGTTCCCTGCCCCTTGATTTATCGGTATCAAGGGTGAGCAGCTGAGTGTTACTGGGACTATAACATGGGCTCAGGTGATTCTTCTGTCTCAGTCTCCCAAAGTACTGGATTACAGGAGTGAGCCACCACGCCCAGCTACTCCCTTAAAATGTTGCTACTAAAGTATGCATTTAAGCCAGGCATGGTTGCTCACATCTGTAATCCTAGCACTTTGGGAGGTGGAGGCAAGAAGATTGCCTGAGCTCAGGGGTTCGAGACAAGCCTGGGCAACTTAGCGAGACCTTGACTCTACAATAAATCAAAAATTAACTGCACACCTGTGGTTCCAGCTGCTTGGAAGGCTGAGGCAGAAGGATCGTCTGAACCCAGCAGGTCGAGGCTTCAGTGGCCATGAGTGTACCACTGCACTCCAGCCTGGGAGACAGAGTGAGACTGAAAAAACCAAACCAAAACAAACACTATGCATTTACAGCTGATCTGAGTTGAACACCACCTGCTTCACTGAGTGTTCCCACTCCCTCCTCCCCTTCCTTCTAACGTTGTTACTGTTCATTCCACTTCCTGCTGTAATCACCATAATCACCCAACCAACACATTGTTGCTATTATCATTGGTCTGTTGCAGTTGTTCATTTCTTGAATCCTCACAACAATTTTATGAGGTGGGAACCGTCCCCAGTCTCATTTTACAGGGGAAACTATGTCAGCACAGGGGAGTTACACACTGTGCCGAGCTGCACAGCCAATGGGTGACAGAGCTGAGCTTTGAACCCAGGCACCCCTCACATTGCAGGCAGCTGCCTGCTTTTGTTGAGTTGGTATGTTACATGTCGTCCAGCAGAACAAAGTTCATTCAAGAGTTTTATTTCTGTTTTTCCATTTACTTTTGTTCTGCTCAGACTATAAGTGTTATTATGGGGGGCTTTGTTGGAGCTGATGGAGATGGGGCAACCAAAAAAGAATTGGGGTTCTGACCTCCACTAGTTCCTCCCCAAATCATATCCTGCTCCCCCAAAGGCTGAGTGAGAGCAAGGGGATTGCAGTGTCTGTCTTATGGCACAGAGGCCCAGGGCCGGGGCATCCCTGTGGAAACTGGCGTCTGCTCTGCTCTCCAAGGTCAGCGCTCTGGGCCTACAGCCTGGCCTGCAACCTTTCTCCAGATGGGCCCAGCCTCTGGAACTTTAGGCTGTGCCTTAGTGGCTGAGGGGTTGGCCATGGGTCTTTGATAGGGTGCCAGAAGGGACATTCTGGGGACCCTCACTGCAGGAGCTGTGCAAGGCAGCACTGCTCTCAGCGTGGGCAGGAAGGAGCCTCTGTTTGTAAACAGTGTCCATGCCCTGCTGACATCCTTCCTTCCTCCTGCCCTCCCTGAGCTCTGGCCCTTTGACAGAGAGAAGCCACCCAGACAGAAGGCCTGGGGAGGCGAGGGCAGAACTGTCCTCTGCAAGCTCACTGGGCTGCTTGTCCAGGTTAGTGGAGAGCCCCCTGAAAAGGTGTCTGGAGTCAGATCTGAGTTTCTGAGGCAGACACAACCCGAGCTGATCGTTGAGAGGGACCAAACTGGAACAGAAGGGACCTGGGACTCCCCAGATGCCTGCAGAACCAGGCTGTGGGGCACCCAGTGCCAGGCTAAGAGGGTACATGTCGTGGCAGGCAGCTTCTTGGTTGACCAGCATCCGTTCTTCCTTATTCTTCCTCCTCCTCCTCCTCCCCCTCCTTCTTCTCCTCTTCTTCCTCCTTTTTTTTTTTTGAGTTGGAGTCTCACTCTTTCGCCCAGGCTGACTGCAGTGCCACAATCACGACAATTACAGCTCACTGCAGCCTAAACCTCTGGGCTCTGGCAATCCTTCTGTCTCAGCCTCCAAGTAGCTGGGACTACAGGCATGCACCAACGTGCCTGGCTAATATTTCGATTTTTTTTTTTTTGTAGTGATGAGTTCTTGCTATGTTGCCCAGGCTGGTCTCAAACTCCTGGGCTCAAGTGATCCTTCCTCCTCAGCTTCCTAAAATGCTGGGGTTATAGGCATGAGCCACCACGCCTGGCCTGTTCTTCCTTCTGTTGACAGCATCCTAATTTCTCCTTGAAGAGCCACCTTTCCCCTTTTCTCATGTGATCCTTCCCCCTGCTCCTGAGAGTAGACAGGTGAATCAGACATTTCCCCAGCTGGTTCCATGCTGGTTCAAGTTGTCAGATAGGAGTTGGCCGTGGGACCATTTCACTGGGACTAGCAGAGATGAGGAGACTCTTTCTGCTGAGCTTGTTGAGGTGGTCAGATGCAAACCCAGAGCTGCCAGTGGCAACTTCCCTGCCAACAAAGAGAAAGCAGAGCCTAAAAGATGATTTGGTGGTGACATTTTATATTAGGGAAAGAATAAACTTTTCACAAAACGAGACAATTGTCTACACATTTGGGGAGAAAATTAAGTCAGCTCATTCCTCATATCATAAAAATAAATAGATTCCAGTTAGATGAAGATATAAGTATTAAAAAGTGAATGTAGTCTGGATGTGATGGCTCATGCCTATAATCCCAGCACTTTGGGAGACCCAGACAGGAGGATCACTTGAGGCCTGGAGTTCGAGACCAACCTGGGCAAGATAGCAAGACTCCCATTGCTACAAAAAAAAAGTGTGAATGTAGTGAAATAAAATGCAGGATAATACTTTTTCATACATTTGAGAGCGGACAAAGCTCTCTTTAGCATGACACAAAACATAGATGCTGAATAAAGCAAATATTTGCAGATCGACTGCATGGAAGCAGAAAACTGTATAGCCAAAGACAGCATAGAAAAAGTTGAAAGGCCAACAATGACTGGGAGAAAATGCTTGTCAACATTGCAACAGACAAATGCAAATACTCCTAATTACAAAGAGGTCTGGCCATCAATAGGACAACAGGAAAAATCCCTCAAGCCCAAGTTGGGCAAAAACCATGAACAAGTAAATCATAGAATTATCAGCAAGATCATGGCTCACTCCTGGAAACACAGATCAAAAGAGGCACCTGAGGGAAGGGATTAGAAGTGATGTCAGGCATGGAATTGTTGAAGGAATGCAGAATGTTAGCCCAGAAGGAAATAGGTGGAAGCAGCATGGTCCAATAAAAATACAATGCCAGCCACATAAGACATTTTACATTTTCTAATGCCACTTAAAAAGAAAAGACAAAAAGAAACAGGTAAAAGTCATTTTATTTTTTTAATTTATTTTCTGAGTGGAGTCTCACTCTGTCACTTAGACTGGAGTGTAGTGGCATACTCACAGCCACCACAGCTTCAACCTGCTGGGCTCAGGCGATCCTTCCACCTCAGCTTCCAAGTAGCTGGAACCACAGGTGCATGCCACCACACCAAGCTAACTTTTTGACTTATTGTAGAGATGAGGGGTCTTGCCATGTTGCCCAGGCTGGTCTTAGACCCCTGAGCTCAGGCAATTCTCTCTTCTCCACCTCCCAAAGTGCTAGGATTACAGGCATGAGCCACCATGCCTGGCTTCCTTTTACTTTTTTTTTTTTTTTTTTTGAGTTGGAGTCTCACTCTGTCGCCCAGACTGGAGTGCAGTGGCCACTCCCGGCCACCGCAGCCTCGACCTGCGATCCTTCCGCCTCAGCCTTCTGAGTAGCCGGAATTACAGGTGCGTGCTACCACGCCCAGCTAATTTTTTGATTTATTGTAGAGATGAGGTCTCACCTGCCCAGGCGGGTCTCGAACCTGTGGGCTCAGGCAATCCACTCACCTCAGCCTCCCAAAGGCGCGGGATTACAGGCTGAGCCATCGAGCCCAGCTCTTTTTACTTTTTTTTTTAGTTGGAGTTTCACTCTGTCGCCCAGACTGGAGTGCAGTGGCCGCTCCCGGCCACTGCAGCCTCGACCTGCTGGGCTCTGGCGATCCTCCCGCCTCAGCCTTCCGAGCAGCTGGAATTACAGGCGGGCGCTACCACGCCCAGCTAATTTTTTGATTTTATTGTAGAGATGAGGTCTCGACTGCCCAGGCAGGTCTCGAACCCGCGGGCTCAGGCAATCCACTCACCTCAGCCTCCCAAAGGCGCGGGATTACAGGCTGAGCCACCGAGCCTGGCTCTTTCTACTTTTTAAATATGCTTTTTACTTTAAAAAATAATGTCCACATGTTCACATTATATTTCTGTTTATTAGAATCAGATGTCTGTTACAATGGAATAGAATGCTTTGTGGAGTAGTGAGTTCCCCGTCCTGAGAGTGTTTCAAGCCAAGGTTGAATGATTGGGAAATAGGGACAATACACAACAACATATAGAGTTGGGACTTGTGGGTTTCTTCAGCTCCTGGGTCTCCGAGGTGTGTGGGGGCTTCTGAGGCCACAGCTAAGTACATGGCCAGGAGGCAACTGACTGTGGGCCTAGAGGTGGCCAAGTAAGCACTCTCCCACTACGTGGCAGGACTCAGCCTCCCAGACAGGAGTCCAGCATGCCTCACTCTTGGCTCAAGGGGCATCAATTGGCAGAGGGAGAACTAGACCCTGCCTGCCACCCTCTGTGCCCTGGTGGCTTAGACCAGCTCAAGGATCAGCCCTTTGAGGTCCCCATTCTCTCCTGCTCCCAGACCTTCTCCTGGGCAGAGCTCCCCACCAGGGATGCTCTTGGCTGCCTGGGCATACAGAAGCCTATAGAGTAAGTCGCTCAACAGATGTGGAGCCAGGAGCAGCCGAAACCCACTCCCTGGTGGCCAGGCTGCTTCCTGTGTCTTGTCAAGCAGGGCTCAACCCAGCATCCCAAGAGTGGGCTGGCCGGGCCAGATGTAAGCCAGGCCACCAAGAACTGGCATGCATGTTGGTTAATAAATGGAAACCACAGCCAGCAGGAGGGTGTGTCCAGGCTCCGAGCCTGGGGGATGACTCTATTCTGGCCCCGATGTCTCCTGTTTTACAATGAGACCTTGGGCAAGTCCCCTCTCCTATCTGGGCCTCAGCTTCCTCATTCACCAGACAGGGAGGCCTTCCCAGCTCTGAAATTCTAGGACTCTTTGATTCACCTACATCCACTCTTCATAGCTCCTGTCTGCCATACTCTTATTCCAGTCACCAAGTCCTGTCTGTCTCAACTGGACAATCATTGTAGCGGCTAGCATTTGTTGATTGCTTTGTTACTATAGCAATAATAGTAGCAGCTAGCATTTGTTGGATGCTTTCCGTGCATTTAACTTATTCAATCTCCCAACTGCTTTATGAGGTAGGAACCATTATGACCTCGGTTTTACAAAGGCAGAAACAGAGAAACTGTGTCAGGCCATGGATACTCACTGTCAGAACAAAGAGGCAAGCCCTGGCACGGGAAAGAATGCTACTGTGCAGAGCACTCCCGAGCCTGTCTGCATGTCAGATGTGTCTGCAGGTTTCTGTGTTCTGCCTGTAATTGCTGGTATACTTGGGCTCGTAAAACTGGACAGGTCTGTGGAGCAAGACCAGCACCGTGTCACTCTGGACCTGACAAGTGATGTCGTGCAAGGGAGTGGGTCCCTGGGATATATCGCGGAGAGAACTTTCTGACGTAGTGTGGGGGCTGCACCCGGGTGAGTGGGCCAGCCTGGAGCCCTGCCGTCAGCTGGCTCCATTCCCTGCCACACCTCTAACTCACAGTCCTTTCTTTTCTTTTTTTTTTTTAATTCGGATTCTCACTCTGTCACCCAGGCTGAGTCTCACTCCTTCCTCCTCAGCCTTCCAAGTAGCCAGAACTACAGGCATGTACCACTGTGCCCAGCTAATTTTTTGATTTATTGTAGAAACGAGGTCTCACCAAGTTGCCCAGGCTGGTCTTGAACCCATGGATTCAGGCAATCTTCTCACCTCCAACTCTCAACCCTTTCTTCCTCTTCCCCTGGGATGTCAGGGGCCCCTCATCTATGGGGACCCCAAATCCTTTGTCCTTCCACCAGTAGTCTTGAACAGTCGCTTTGCAAACATGGTTTTGGGGCGCAGCATCTGGGAAGGCTACATCCTGTCCACACCAGAACCAGGATGCCATCTCCATCTTTACAGGGGCTGGGTGTACCTTGCTGGGCTCCCCTCTTACAGGTGGGTGAATCAGGGAGAAGGGTCGTCTCTGGCTGAACCCCTGGAGGGAGAGGTAGAAGCCCAGGACGCAGTAGAGGGCTTGCAGGAGCCGCAGAGTGGACTAAATTGAAAGCATCCTATGACAGACCCTCCTCCTTCGTGCTGCTTTGAAGAAGAATAATAAAATTAGCCGGGTCGAGACTGCGGTGGCCGTGAGCATGCTGAGGCAGGGAGCCCTTCCCCCAAGTCTTATAAGATAAAAGCCTTCCCAGAATAATAAAAGAGTTCTTCTAGCACCATAAGATAAAAACTTTCTTAGATGATACATATTAGAAAAGAATGTGGCCCCGGTCTGTAATATACAAGTTTAACTCTGCTGTAACTTTGAGCTATGAAATATCTAATTAGCTGGGCTCAGTGGCTCAGCCTGTAATCCCAGTGCTTTGGGAGGCCGAGGAGAGTGGATTGCCTGAGTCCACAGGTTCGAGACCCCCTCCAGGGCAATTTGGTGAGACCTCGTCTCTACAATAAATAAAAAATTAGCCGGGCATGGTAGTGCACACCTGTAGTTCCGGCTACTTGGAAGGCTGAGACAGAAAGATCGCTGGAGCCCAGCAGGTCGAGACTGCGGTGGCTGGGAGCATGCTACTGCACTCCAGCCTGGGTGATGAAGTGAGACTCCAACTCAAAAAAAAGAAAAAGAAATACCCAATTAACCAATATGTTACTAACATGCAAGTCTTATCAGGGGACAAGGAAGCTAAAAATGCTTGGAGCTCAGCCTTTGAATGCAAATTGGCTGAGCTGGTACCTGCACAAATAAACGCTGTTTCCTGGCAAAGGAGCCTCTATGTCCTGTCCCTCTGTGGAGATTCCCATTACAGTGCCACTACACTCTAGCCTGGATATCAGGATGAAATTCCAACTCAAAAAAAAAAAGAAGAAGAAGAAGAAAAGAGCAAATATTCACAGGGCATGGACTCCATGTGCAATTTATAAAATTAATTATTTTAGCCAGGTGCGGGGGGTCACATCTGTAATCTCAGCACTTTGGGGGGCCTAGGCAAGAGAAGTGCCTGAGCCCATGGGTTTGAGACCAGCCTGGGCAACTTGGCGAGACCTCGTCTCTACAATAAATAAAAAAAATTGGCCGGGCGTGGTAGCATGCACCTGTAGTTCCAGCTACTTGGAAGGTTGAGGCAGAAGGATCGCCGGAGCCCAGCAGGTCGAGGCTGCGGCGGCTGGGAGTATGCCACTGCACTCCAGTCTGGGCGATGGAGTGAGACTCCAACTCAAAAAAATAAAAATAAAAATAAAAATAAATAAATAAATAAAAATTAGCCAAGCATGGTGGTGCGTGCCTATAGTTCCAGCTACTTGGAAGACTGAGGTGGAAGGATTGCCTGAGCCCAGCAGGTAGAGGCTGGGGTGGCCATAAATGTACCCTTGCACTCCAGTGAGGGCAACAGAATGAGACTCTGAGTCAAAAGTAAAAAATAAATAAAAAATAAATTGATTTTTTTTTTTGAGTCATAGTCTCACTCTGTTGCCCAGGCTGGAGTGCAGTGGCATGCTCATGGCCACCGAACAGCCTCTACCCACTGGGCTCAGGCAATGCTTCCGTCTCAGCCTTCCCAGTAGCTGGAACTACAGGCCTGCACTACCACGCCTGGCTAATTTTTTTGATTTATTGTAGAGGCAAGGTCTCATCATGTTGCCCAGTCTGGTCTCGAATCTGTAGGCTCAGGAAATTCTCTCACCTCCGCCTCCCAAAGTGCTGGGATTACAGGCTTGAGCCACTGTGCCTGGCTACAAAATTATTTTAATCTTCATGTCAACCCTATGAGGTAGGAACTATTATGATCCTTATTTTACCAATGAGGAAACTAAGGCACAAAAAAGGCTGAGTCACTTACCCAAAGTCACAAGTTGATCTACTTGAGAAAGGGACTCTTTTGCTGAGCACAGAAGAGGAAATCTACCCCTGCCTTGGAGACATTTTTGCCATCAGTTTTTGGCCAATTGCTTCATAAAAATTAGAGAAACTGGCACCTCCATTTTTTTCACACAATGTTTAAAAAATTAAAAATCAGACAATAATGTTTACATCGAGAGACCAACATACAAATCTGGTTCTTGAGTTCCCTACCAGAAAATTGGAGTGCTGGGGCCTTGGACTCACAGCCCCTTTAGGCAGCAGCCTGTCCCAGGGGAGCAGCAGCCATTCTCCTCAGGGGACGGGTACATCCTGCCGCCACACACTGCCTGGGTCCCACATGCAGGATGGCTGCCTGCCCTGGGCAGCACTGAGTTTTTCCTCCTTATATAAATGTAACCATGGGCCAGGCTCGGTGGCTCAGCCTGTAGTCCCGCGCCTTTGGGAGGCTGAGGTGAATGGATGGCCTGAGCCCGCGGGTTCGAGAGCCGCCTGGGCAGCGAGACCTCATCTCTACAATAAATTTAAAAAATCAGCTGGGCGTGGTA
>NW_007258765.1:26578-52878 GCF_000164805.1 Carlito syrichta
GCCACTGCACTCCAGTCTGGGCAACAGAGTGAGATTCCAACTCAAAAAAAAAAAAAATTAAATAAATAAAAAAATAAATGTAACCATGGAAAGTAGGGTGGAAAGCCCTTTAGAAATTGACTTTGACAACTTGATTTTACATACATGGAAATTGAGTCCCAAGAAAGCAACTGCCCATAGTCAACACATCAAATCGCATGCAGAAAATTCGCATATTTTTGTATGTGAAATGTCAGCATGTCTAAAGATGATTTGAGGAGCTAGTTAAAATGCAGCTTCCCAGAGGCTCTGATTCAGCAGGTCTTCCCCAAGGCCCAGGAATCTTTGTTCTAACAAGCAGTGTCTCCTCCCTACCCGCCAGTGAAGGGATTCTTCCTTGGCCCACAATTTGAGAAACATTGTTTTTAGTCCCTAGATGCTCGAATAGCTGTCTGATATGCTGGCAAGCAATGCTGGACTGGGAGCCCAAGGGCTCAGGTTTTATGCTTGCTTCTCAGTGACCATGGCCCCATCTGTCTTCGACTCCCTCAGTGCAACCCCAGACTATAATACGTGGGACTCTTCTTCACAGAGCGTTTAGCCAAGGCTCATGCATCTGGTTCTCTGGGCCTTGACACTTTGAGGACACCTCAGCCCCTCCCTACAGCAGAGGATGCCAGGTCTGTGTGGAACCTGTTTCTCTGCCTGTTGCACAGGTTTGGATGAAACAGGCTTCAGGGTGGGATGGGTGTTGGCATTTAGTTCTCCCCAGAGCCCAGCTGGGCACAGCCCACCACAACCCTCCATCGCCCACTCACAGCACAGAGGGCTGGTGTGTGATCACACACAAAGGCTCGCATGTGAGCAGTCTGACCTCCCTGCCTGCAACTGCACAGACAAACACGGGAAGGGATGGTCCCATCTCCCACCAGACAAAGCACACCATGGTTACCACGAGGAATCAAGTTGAGCATGTGAAGGGGGGATCCCAGTTGCCAACTCCTCGAGAGGTGGATCAGGACTCTCACACGCTGCCGTCCCTGAAGGCCCACACGGGCCCTTGACATCAGGGTGCCCACACCTGATCACTGCTCATAACCAGATGGAACGCCTCTGGAGGGGGGAGCCGCTGGCTGGTGACAAGATTTGGCCATCACCTGGGGAAGGGAACTGAAGACGCCCTGAGGCCACATAGCCCTCCTCTTGTTCTGCTTGTTTTTAAGTTTTTTATTTTTTTTTTAATAGAGATGGGGTCCAGCTATGTTGCCCAGACTGGTCTCAAACTCCTGACCTCAAGCAATTCTCTCACCTCGGGCTCCCAAAGTGCTGGAATTATAGATGTGAGCCACCACACCCGGCCCTGGCTACTCTTTGTTCAGCACTAAATCCCACCACAAAAAAAATAATATTGGTTCAGCTCTTTAAGGATCACATGCCCAGGTAACTCTGGATCCTCACAAAGCACCCACAGGGAGAATCTGCAATTAGCCCTGTCTTACGGATAAGGAAACAGAGACTGAGAACTCATGAGGGGTCCTTCAGAAGGTGGCTACTGGCTCTTTGATTAAGAGACTCTTTTATGTCTCAGTGAATTTTATTTGAGAAGACTCATGGTCCAACCCAGCATTGGGATCCCAGCAGCTTTGACCCTTAGAGAGAAGAGCTTGGCTCCTAATATAATAGCTGTGCCATTTAATCCAGGAGCCACTGGACACACGTGGCCACCGAGCACCTGAAACGTGGCTAGTTCAAATTGAGATGTTCACTAAATGTTAAATATACCATCAGCTTTTGAAAACTTAGTACCAGAAAAAAATGCTATAAAACAGCTCATTAAAAAATAACTTTTAAAAATATCTTTAAGCCGGGCTCGGTGGCTCAGCCTGTAATCCCGCACTTTGGGAGGCTGAGGTGAGTGGATTGCCTGAACCCGTGGGTTTGAGACCCGTCTGGGCAAGTTGGCGAGACCTCATCTCTACAATAAATCAAAAAAATTAGCCGGGCATGGTAGCGCACACCTGTAGTTCAAGCTCCTTGGAAGGCTGAGGCAGAAGGGTCGCCGGAGCCCAGCGGGTCGAGGCTGCGGTGGCCGGGAGCAGCCACTGCACTCCAGTTTGGGTGACAGAGTGAGACTCCAACTAAAAAAAAAAAAAAAAAAATCTTTAAAAATTTTAAAATATAGCTTTTTAAAATATTTTAAATATTTTTAAAATAGTTTTTTAAAATATTGATTACATGCTGGAATTGCAATACTTGGGCTATGCTGGGTTCAAGAAAATTTGTTATTACAATTAATTTCTCCTGTTTCTCCATCTTTTTTTTTTTTTTTTGAGTTGAAGTCTCACTCTGTCTCCCAGGCTGGAGTGCAATGGCACGCTCATGGCCACCGCAGCCAAGACCTGCTGGGCTCAGGTGATCCTTTCGCCTCAGCTTCCAAGTAGCTGGACCTTCAGGTGTGCACCACCATATCCAGCTAATTTTTTGATTTATTGTAGCGACAAGGTCTCGCCAAGTTGCCTAGGTGGGTCTCCATCTTTTTAATGTGGAGAAAATATAAAATTTAGAAAATATAAAATCACATATGACTCCCATTTTATTTCTATTGAACAGTGTCTCAATTACTTCCTTCCCAGAAGGACCTTCAGTTCCTTATGCAAAAGTTCCTGACTGCAATCCCAGCCATCTTTATTTTATTTTATTTTTGAACTAGAGTCTCATTCTGTTACTCAGGCTAGAATGCAGTGGCATAATCATGGCTCACCACAACCTCAATATTCTGGGTTCAAGCGATCCTTCTGCCTCAGCCTCCTGAGTAGCTGGGACTACAGGCACACGCCACCACACCCAGCTAAGTTTGTTTTTAATTTTTATTTTTGGTAGTGATGAGGTCTCACTATGTTGGCCAGACTGGTCTCGAACTCCAGGGCTCCAGCAATCCTCCTACCTTGGCCTCCCAAAGTGCTAGGATTACAAATGTGAGCCACCACACCCGGCCTAACCTTTAAATTACAAGCATCACAGGGAGGAAGAGATGGGTAATTCATGTTTATTTACCTACAGAGCCCAAGTCGGAAAAGTATAACTCACTCCTTCCTCCCAATCCACTCTTTGCTATTTATAAGTATATTAATAAATACAGTTACGTGTTAGTGTAGCATACCACAACTACTATAATAATAAATGTGTCTCCTGGGGCTACTGTACCAAATTGCTACAATCTAGGTGACTTAAAATAACAAATATGTATTCTCCCACAGTTCCAGAAGCGAGAAGTCCAACATCAAGATGGCAGCCGACTGGTTCCCTCTGGAAGCTCTGAGGGAGCCTTTTTCTGGCTTCTGGTGATACTTGGAATTCCTCGACTTTCAGCTGCATGACTTTAGTCTCTGCCTCCGTCATCATGTAGCCTTCTTCCGTGTGTCTGGGTCCAAATTCTCCCTTTCTTGCAGTGGCCACTCCCTGCCACTGCAGCCTCGACCTGCTGGACTCCGATGATCATTCCGCCTCAGTCTTCCAAGTAGCTGGAACTACAGGTGTGCGCTACCATGCCTGGCTAATTTTTTTTTTTTATTTATTGTAGAGATCAGGTCTCACCAAGTTGCCTAGGCAGGTCTCGAACCCTTGACCTCAGGCAATCCCCTCACCTCAGCCTCTCAAAGCGCTGGGATTACAGGCTAAACCACCGAGCCTGGCCTTTATTTCTAATTATATCTGCAAAGACCTTCTTTCCAAATAAGGTCATATTCTGAGGCTCCAGGTGAATAAGAGGTTTTATTTTTAGGAGGGGTGAGGGCTATTAACCAAGTACTTGATGGGACAATTAAGTCTTCTCCAAGGGAACTGCCCAGGGAACAGGTCAAGGGCATGGAGCCACAGGCAGGGGCCAGCTCAATCACCAACATTCAGGGACCCAGGAATGACAACTTACTCCAGTTAGCTGTTTCAGGTCTGACGTGTCCCTGGGTCAGGGGCCTCAGTGCCTCTCAGGCTCCACCAAGTTTCCTGCAGGGACAGGGCTGCCCTAGCTGCTAGAGCCCTGGCAGCCTCAGCACCTCCTGCCATGGACAGGTCTCAGTCCAGACAGCAGACTCAAGAGAATGAGGCCTTAGGCTCATGGGTTCTCAGGTTTCTCAAGGGAGAGGGAAGGCTCAGAAGGAGAAAAGCAACTTGCCTGCAAGGGAGACTGTGCTCTGGGACCCAGCCAGAGGACACTGTCCCCAGTCCATGGAGCTGGATGCCCCAGATACAAGAAAGATACTCAAAGAGCTGGCCTGGCTTCCTCCTGATTTCCCACCAAGCCTGGTGGAATATTTGAGCTTCCCAACACCATGAGGTGGATACTATGATAGTCTCTATGAACTTGTGAAGGGTCTTGGTTGCAAATAACAGAATCCACTCTGGATAATTTAAACCGAAAAGACTAGACAGGCACAGTGGCTCACGCCTGTAATCCCAGCACTTTGGGAGGTAGAGGCAAGAGGATTGCCTGAGCCCAGGGGGTTGAGACTAATCTGGGCAATATGGTGAGACGTTGTCTCTACAATAAATAAAATTTAGACCCACCTGGGCAACTTGGTAAGACCTCATCTCTACAATAAATCAAAAAATTAGCCAGGTGTGGTAGCACGTGCCTGTAGTTCCGGCTACTTGGAAGGCTGAGGCGGAAGGATCGCCAGAGCCCAGCAGGTCGTGGCTGCGGTGGCCGGGAGCGGCCACTGCACTCCGGTCTGGGTGACAGAGTGAGACTCCAACTCAAAAAAAAAAAAATTAACTAGGTGTGGGGTGGCACATGCCTATAGTTCCAGCTAATTGGAGGTGGAAAGATTGCCTGAGTCCAGCAGGTCTAGGCTAGGTGACCGTAAGCATGCCGCTGAACTCCAGCCTGGGCGACAGAGTGAGACTCTGACTCACTAAAACTATTAGGTAGCTCTCTGAATCTAGGATGGAGAGAGAAGCCTGAGTTTATATGCAGAAAGCTGGAGATTGCACCCAACCCTTCTGGGGAGGGATGTTTTAGTGAGCATGCAACTGCTCCTGGGACACACCAGCTCAGCCATTTCCATCCCCAAGGATCCAATCACCTCTGCCACCATGTTCCACCAAGGGCCTGTCATTCCCCATGGAAGTCTTACATGACTGCATCTGATTTATGATCAAACGGGGCTGGGAAATTGAATTCCGACTTCTACGTTGAATTGAAATTGAATTCTACTTGTACATGAACAAGGACAGGCTCATACGATGTGTGAATGGCGAAATCCCGAGATACAGAAAAATGATTCCAGGATGATGAACAGCCACAGGTAGGAGAAATGCCCCTGATATTCTATTTTGTGGATGAGAAAACAGAGGCACAGAGAGGTTGAGTAACTTTCCCCAGGCAACACAGCTAGAATGATGAAGGTAAGATTCAGATCAAACTGCCAAAAGAACTGAGCTCTCCCATGGGTCTGGGAGTGTTTGGACAGGTGGAGATGGGAGTGGGAGATGTCACATCAGATAGAGAGACCCATGTGACCAGAGACACAAAAGGAGACACAGCTCCTTACAGGAGGAGCGTCTGCTCCCCATATTCTGCCAGAAGAAAGGGTAAGGGGGGTGCTGGAGGGCCTGGGTAGGGAGGCACCAGTCCTCACAGGTCTCCAGCTCCTGCTGGCTGACACCATTCTGGTCCCCGGGTGGGGTCTCCGGCATAGTAGGTTTACGAGGGGGCTGGGGGCTCCATGCATGGCCTGCTCCCATCTCTCAGCCTCGTGTCCTCCACCAGGCCCAGCACGCCTCTGGGAACTAGATGTTCCGAGTCGGGTTGACATTGATGGTCAACAGAGACATTCCTAACTTGCAGGAATTGGAACAAAGTGGCCACAGGCAGACGCTACTGAGGCAATACGGGGGACCCCGGGGGGTGGGGGTGGGCTCCGAGCACCCTGGCTGCAGACTGTATGTATCCTTAGCACACACTCTGAGTGCCTACTGTGTGCAAGATGCGGGAGTGAGGCATTCCCGAGCTCCCGCCCAGAAACCGTCATGTGGGGGCCGAGTCAGCCCACTCCTGCGGGAGTGGAGAGAGTTTCGATCTCACGCTCCTCTCAGGCTCCTTGAGGGCGGGGAGGGGCAGGGCGGGGCACTCTGAGCTGCCAGCTCCATGAATGCTGGACTGGACGGTATCGCCAACCCACCCCTGTCAGCGCCAACCTGGGCGACTAAAGTCAGCTGTCCCAGGGTGGGTGTGGGACACTGGCCTGCCGACCCTGCCTTCGTGTCCCAAGTAGGCATTCCTCTTGGACTGGCATCTGCACTATCCGGGATGGGACAAACATCTCAAGAGGAGGCTAATGTCACCAGGCCAAGGTGGCAGTGTGGAGCCTCTCGTGGAGGGGGGGCAGAACCGCTCCCTCCCCCACAGACGGTTCCCCTGACTCGTGGGAGGCCCCATGCATCGGACTGGGGGAGTCCCCCACCCCTGCCAGCCTGTCTCCTGCGGCTCCCTGTCCTAGTTCCCAGTGCTGGCTCCTTACAACCAGGGAACACCGCCTTGGCCATCAGCCTTCCGCCCTGCTGGCCCCACACCCCACCAACACCCGCCTCTGGGCAGGTGCCGGGACCCTCGTAGCTGCCATCCCCACCCCACCCATCCCAGGTGTGGGTGTATCTGGATCTGTGGCACTCAGAGTGGGGCCTGCAAGCTGTTACAAACTGCCGTCTGTCTGCGAAGAGCTGAGTGTGACAGCAAGAGTGAGAGTTTGGAAACTGCATAGCAATTAGCCGTTGCTGCGACATGCAGGCACATGACGATTTTTATTGTAAATTGGTAAAGTATCAGCTCGTGATGAACTGGCAATTGAAAGCAGACACACGGGCTGGTCCTTTGCCATAGATGGCTTGACAAACATGAAGCTGGGGACCCGCAGAGAGGGAAATATTTCCCTGGGGAGCTGTCAGGACCAACCCCCTGGAGCTCAGACCCTCCAGAAGCATCTGTGGGACTGGCAGAGCTTCCCTGAGGGGCAGGGAGCAGGTGTGGCCTGGCTGAACTCGGGACTGAATCTTCCTCAGCTGAGCCCAGGAGCCCAGGGTGGGTTGCAGAGGGGATGTCCTGCAGGCAGCTGGCCCAGGGGCCCCTCCCCTCCCTCTCAAGCCTCTGGGGCTCCCCGTGACCCCCTCACCCAGTCCCACAGATCTGGCCCGGACATCACGTTGGGCTCCAGATCATGGAGGTCACTACCCTCCTGGGCTTAGGGTTCTCATGACTGGGGAGGTGGAGGCTGCAGACAGTGAGCTAAGGAGTACATCATCCTGAAGCTTTCAGGTAGTGTTGAGTGCTGTGGGAAACAGGATGATGCAGTAGGGGGCAGGAAGGCTGGCCTGGGGCAGCATTCAGCAGGACTGCCTTCCTTGGGGACATTGGATGTGTTTGCGGTGCTCCATTTTCCTGCACTTATTAGGCCACAGGAGGGGACAGTAGGCCACCCACAGGAAAGGGTGGTGGGATTGTAAACAGCCTAACAGGGCGCAGGGAGACATCTCAGAAACCCTCAAGGAAAGAAAGGAGGAGGACAAAGAGGAGAAGAAACTGCAAACTCAAGTTCAAGGTCTCCTCTCTGTTGCCCACACCCAGAGGGGCCCAGCCACCTCTGTGAGGACGTCCCCTTAGAAGCTGCTCCCATCTCCCAAGGGCAGGAGGTGAGACCCTGCCCACAGGCACTTCCCTCCCCGGGGTGCCCCAGGCTCTGCCTCCTGTGTGGGTGGGGTCTAAAGAGTGCAACTGGTTTGTCTCAGATGTCTACCCCTGCCCTCCCCATCCCTCCTGCCTACAGATTGTGGCATTCATGATTTCTTCCTCCGTGCCAGGGGCCCAAGTGTGTCGTGAAGTGCACAGAAACCGGCTGGAGTGGGGAAGAGACCAGGCATGGCAGGGGATGGGGCCATAGTTCGTGGCCATACTTCCTGCCCACCTGCCCTCACCAGTCCCCTGGCTGATCTGTCTGCCAGGCCTCCTTGGTAACAAGGCTCCAAACACCTCCACCTCCTCCTCTTCTTCCTCTCCCTCCTCCTCCTTCTGCCCCTCCTCCCCACCCCCCTCTTCTTCCTCTTCCCCCTTCCCTTTTTCCTCCCCGTGCCCCTTCTTGGAATTCTCTCCTTTCCAGGCGCTCTGGGGAATGCTTGGTTTTGAGGTCTGAGGGTCAGGTCTCTGCGGTTCTGCCCGGCTCTCCAGCAAGTGCATTAAGGTCCTGTGGCTGTGTAACAAGTCTCCACAAATGTAGCAGGCACCATGGGCCTGAGTGCTGCTCTGAGCTCCTTATCTGTAGGCTCTGGGAGAGAATCTGCTTCCAGACACATTGGATTGTTGGCCGAATCCTGTTCCTTGCTATCACTGGTCTGGGGCCCCATTTTGCTCCTGGCTGTCAGCAGGGGCTCCTCTCTGTGCTTAGAGACTGCCCAGATCTCCTATGCGGCCCGGTCTGTCTCCAGAGCCAGAAACAGCCACAGAGTCCTTCTGCAGGTTCACTGAGTCTCTGACTTTTCCACCATCGGCCAGAGAGAATGTTCTGCCTTTGGAGGGCTTCGTGATCAGATTAGGCTCACTTGGGGCATCCCCTTCCGTGGACTCAAAGTCAACCAATAAATCCCCTTTGCCAAGTGGGGTAGTATAAGCAGAGGTGTAATACCTTGGCCTGTCTCGGGTTCCACCCACCCTCAAAAGTGCGCATCTACAGAGGCGGGGCTCGGGGGGATCATTTTTACAGTCCTGACCCCACAGCAGGTGGCAGGCCTCATGGATGACCACACAGACCTCACAGAGAACTCCCCACTCAGAGCAAAGTCGGTTTGGGTATTGGAGTCTTGGATGTGAGCTCTATCTTGCCCACTTGCTGGCTGTGTGACCCTGGACAGGTCATCACCTTCCTCTGGGCCTCAGTTTCCCTCTCTGTACACCTAGGAGATGGGCTTCTCAGAGCTTCTCCACACTGGCTGCACTTGGGAACCACCAGGGAGAGCTTGTTGAAATACATAGAGCCCTAGCCAGATGTAGAGACTCACACTTGTAATCTCAGCACTTTGGGAGGCCAGGGCAGGAGGAGTGCTTGAGGCCAGGAGTTCCAGAACAGCCTGGGCATCATAGTGAGATTTCTATTTCTTTTTGAAAAAATAAATGAATAAAAACATAGATAGTGCTTAAGGATCCTTGTTTGTTACAAGGTGTGTCCCAGACGTGGGTTTATAAAACATCTGCCCAGGCTGGGCATGGTGGTTCATGCCTGTAATCCTAGCACTTTGGGAGGCCAAGGCAGGAGGATTGCTTGAGCCCAGGAATTCAGCACCGGCCTAGGCAGCACAGTGAGAGGTTGTTGGTAGAAAAAAATTTTAAAAATTGGCCGGGTGTGGTGGCAGGCACCTATAATGTAGTCCCAGCTACTCAGGAGGCTAAGGCAGGAGGATCTCCTGAACCCGGGAGGTTGAGGCTGCGATGAGCCATGATTGCACCACTGCACTCCTGCCTGAGAGACAGAGTGAGACTCCGAGCCACCCTGACGCCCCCCAAAAAAATCTGCCCAGGTGACTGTGAGTCTGAGAATGACAGGGTTGGAGACTCTCTGAAGCAGTGGTTCTCAGCTGTGGACACATGCTAGCATCCCCTGGGGAAGACCTGTGCCAGGGCCACACTCCAAAGCCTGACTGAATTGGTCAAAGGTGGGTCCTGGCAGCAGCAGCTTTTAAAAGCTCTCCAGGTGTAGCCACTGTGCAGCCAGGTGATTGCAATTCCCAACTTCCTGCCCTCTCCTCCATCACACGGGATGAGAGGGAGACAAGAAAGAGTGAAGGAGGAAGTGGGGACAGAGAGGGCAAAGAATTCCGGGTCATCCCCAAGGTCCCCCCTGCCGGGCTGTCCTCTTCCTCTGGGCCCCCAGAGGCCTTGAGACAAATGTGCTTTGGGGTGAGACCTTAAGCCTCAGCTCTTGGAACTGAGGGTTGATGATGTCTGCATGTCACAGGACTGAGGCTTAAAAGCGATCGTCCCCTGAGTGCTGAGTGTATCACTCCAAGAACAACATTCAGTGATGACCCTTGGGAGCTCCCTGGGGCGAGGCAGAGGGTGCTGAACTGAATCTGATCTCCACAGCCCAGGAAGGCCTCCCAGCTTTCAGCTACTGGGATCTCAGCCCTTGGGCTCTCATCTCAGCCTTGGATGCCAGACTCAGCCCCATCCAAAGTGTGGCCACTGCTCATTCTGCACCATTTCCTTCCAAACAAACGGCTTCCCCTTCAAGGAGGTTATCGGTGTGAGGCCAGGGTGGGCAGGGCCGGATTTCTGCCCTGGACACTCCCCGGAGGTGGGAAGGTGGCCAGTGACGGGGCCCTGGCAGGGCTGACCGAGCACAGAGGGATCCCGAACAGGGTCTTGGCAGGATGGCCTCTCCAGCTGTCTGCCCGGGACCCAGGTTGTATGAGTCCTCTTTCCTTCTTGAAATAATGCAGTCGTGCAGACAGGGGCTGGCTGCTGGCTCGTGAACATCCTTGTGACGAGGTTGTCAGGTGTCTGCTTAAATGTTCCGGAGGGACCCGATGACATCTCTCAAGAGCCTGGCCTCTACTTTTGTCATCTTGTCCCCTTGAATCCATTTACCCAGCAGCCAGAGTGACTTTGGGAAAACATGAATTGACTATCTCACTCCACTGTTTCAACCGTTCATAGGCTTCCTGTTGATCTTAAGATCAAGTTCAAATTCCTACCATGGCCTTGAAGAACCACTTAATGCGGGCCCCGCCTGCCTCCCTGGTTTCTCCTTATCCCCACCCCTCAACTCATTCCAGTCGCAACAACCTCCTCTCTCCCAGGGCCTTTGCACTTGCTAGTTATGTCCTCTATGTGAAATTCTCTTTCTGTGACTGGTTATTCTAGTCTGTCACCCTTCAGAGAAAACTTCCCAGATGACTGCTTAAAACACTCCCCATCACTCTCTCTCTCTGTCACCCTGTTTCATTTCTTCCCAGCACTTATCACTATTGAAAGTGTCTTGTTTATAAATTGATTGATATTTTTCCCTCATGGCCTATCTTTACCCCTAGAAAGTAAACTCCTTGAGGGTAAGAACCTCGTCTGACCTGTTCACTGTGAATGCCTGAGTCTGGTCAATGCTCAATGAATGTTGGTTGGCTGGAGGGACAAAATAAATCGATGAAGAGTTTCAAAGCACAAAGTGTATATAAGATACTGTAGGGGGTTAGAAATTATAGGTCACCCTTCTGGATGTAGCACATGCCGAGGACTGTTCTATGTGCTTTATGTATATGAACTCAATCTTCCAGCAACCCAAGGGTTAGGTAGTAGTATTCCTATTTTATTTTATTTTATTTTATTTGTCAGAGTCTCACTCTGTAACCCAGGCCAGAGTGCAGTGGCATGCTCACGGCCACCACAGCCTCAACCTTTTGGGCTTAGGCGATCCTTCTGCCTCAACCTTCCAAGTAGCTGGAACCACAGGCACCACCACACCTGGCTAATTTTTTGATTTGTTGTAGAATCTGGGTCTCACCAAGTTGCCCAGGCTGGTCTCAAATCCCTGGGCTCAGGCAATCCGCTCGCCTCTGCCTCCCAAAGTGCTGGGATTACAGGCGTGAGCCACTGCACCTGACTGGTATTCCCATTTTACAGATGAGACAATGAAGGCACAGAGAAGTTACATGACCTGCAGAAGGTCACACAGTCAGTCAGACTCAGACATAGTCAGCTCCCTGAGCTGTCAGTCTATGCAGAAACTTGAGATGTGATGCAAACTTTTTAGCTGGGTCACACACAGAAGAGATCCATTTTGTTGCATTGTGGTCATACCCACATGGGTATAATAAGGCTGCAGAGGAGACAAGGGGTTCCCTCAGGAACCCTTAAAGAAGGAGCAGAATCCTATGGTAGGAAAAATCAGGAGCCCAAAGTTGTAGGACCCACTGCTTCTTGCCACCCCAGATTCAGTTTCCCATCTCCAAAGTGCGACAGGGATGGGCTGGTCCTGGGTGTCTCTCCCTATTTCGTGATTCTATTAAGTGACAAACAAGCAGCACCATCAAACGTCACAGAAACTCCCGGGATGAGCAGGAAGATGGCAGTGAGTGGCACTCAGGTGGAAGGACAGGCATCAGAATCCAGGGGCAGAGCTGAGCCAGGTGGAATGGCTGTGTTTTCTGCCTGCTGGGCATACTGTCCTTCTTTGCTCACTGCACTCCACTCTCCTCTGGGAACTACCCTTTGGTCGTTACATGCAGACATGGGGTGGGGGGCAGGGGCTGTCCAAAAAGGGATCTGCCCTTCCCTGGGCCACGGGGTGGACTCGTGATCCAACCTAAGCCAAACGAATCCCCTCTCCAAACAAGAGTCTCAGCCCCAGGAAACCAGAGTGAAGGAGTAAGGCAGTGCCCTCCATTGGTTCCTCCCATATTGTGCAAGACCCTGAAGCTCCCATTGCTGGGGAGGCCCCTGCTGGGCTCACTCCTCGGAGGGCACCCCTGCAGCTGCCACGCGGAGGAGTCCCCTGCTGTGCTCACTCTTCAGAGAGGCCCCCACAGGCTCTCACCCCCACCCACCCCTCTGACCTCATTCTGATCACTTTCCCTGTCTCATGCAGTGTTTCTGCAACACCCTCACTGTGTTATTCCTCATCACCCCAGGGCATTTGTTCTTGCTGTTCCCTCCACTTGGAACATTCAGCTCCAGAACTTCCTTCCCATGGTCGCTCTTCTCGTCACTTCAGCCTCTGTCAGAGGTGTCCTCAGAAGTTTTGCTCCATCCTGGTCAGTGTCCATCACGTCCTCTAGCTGTGTTTGGGGCACATGTTGCTAGCTGAGGGTATTTTGCTGCCTTACTTGTTGGCTTATGTTTGTCTGCCTCCCTTTGTCTGACGCAAGCAAGTTCTCTGAGTGTCTTTCCTCCCACTGCCTTCCCGGGC
Source organism: Carlito syrichta (assembly GCF_000164805.1). Lineage (NCBI taxonomy): Eukaryota > Metazoa > Chordata > Mammalia > Primates > Tarsiidae > Carlito > Carlito syrichta. The sequence goes on from NW_007258765.1 coordinate 39,499, forward strand.
CTGGCAGAATCCCTGGCACTTGGCTGATGTGTAAAACAATAATGTTTGAGTAAATGAATGAATTAATGGGACAATGGAAAGTATCTAACCCAGGTAATCCTCTGAGGGAAGACTTCAAAGTGTTACAGTGAGGGAATCCCTTATTCTGTTTTCAAATGGGGAAACTGAGGCTCAGTGACCATGTCAGAACTCCAACCTGGCCTTCCTTCCCTGTGAGGCAGAACGTCTCCAACCTCCTCCATACTTGAATACCTGGGCTTTGGGATCACTTCCCACAAAAGGTGCCCCAGGGCAAGGGATCCCCATGGGTAAGCTCCTTTTATCCTCTCCAGGAGCTTCCAGGAAGGGTCTGCTACTCTCCATGTGAGACACACAGGGTACACTCACGGAGACAAAGCACTTTCTCATGTGGACAGAGAAACCTCTGACACCTGGCCTCAGGCACCTGGGGGGTGGGGGGATGGGAGGGACCTGGCCACGAGGACAGACGGCAGACGAGCTGGGTCATGCGTGTGCCCGTTCAAACGGATCTGCCTGGCATGTGGGTGGTGCGGTCTGACTGGTTGAGTGAGTGTGGGGTGCAGGCTGGCAAGGGTGCCAGCCAGTGAACTGTGACACCCCCGCCCTGGTGATAGGGAGGCACCTGGTCTTCCACCCTCTCTCCAGCCCCAATCAGCATCGACTTTGGTTTGGGACCATCAACTCAAGGGGCCCAGGACTTCCTTGGCATTCTTGCAGGAGCCAGGGATATGCTAGACACAAGGTCACTGGAGTAGGGCCTCCTGAGAGTGGTCTCATCTCATGGTGGAGGGTAAGGAGGAAGCATTCCAGGGCTGGAAATGAAGTGGCCCACGATGTAGAGACTGGGTAGGATAAATGGAACAAGAGACCAGTGAGGAGAGAAGCCTCACAGGCACAAGAGAGTTGCGGACATTAAGAATATGGAGGCCAGTCGGGCTTGGTGGCTCAGCCTGTAATCCCAGCACTTTGGGAGGCCGAGGTGAGTGGATTGCCTGAGCCCGCGGGTTCGAGACCCTCCTGGGTAACTTGGCGAGACCTCATCTCTACAATAAATCAAAAATTAGCTGGTCTGGGTGACTGAGTGAGACTCCAGCTCAAAAAAAAAAAAAGAATATGGAGGCCAACAGGGTGCAGTGACTCATGCCTATAATCCCAGCACTTTAGGAGGTTGAAGAGGGAGGATTGCTTGAGCACAGAAGGTCAAAGCTGTAGTGTACCATGATTGTGCCACTGCATTCCAGCTTGGACAACAGAGTGAGACCCCCAACTCAATAAATAAATAAATATTAACTTTTGTTTTTGACTTAAATTTATTTTAAAATAAAATGTTGTCATTACCATAAAGAATAAAACAAAATCTTTAGACTGAATGAAAGGACTTTAGAAATGTAAACATAGCTAAAGCAGAACAGTGTTTTCAATTTTGCCTAGAGGCTGTTGTCCAACCAAACTTCTGAGCAAATCCCGGGTGCTCTTTCTTTTTTTTTCTTCTTTTCTTTTTTTTTTCTCAGTTGCCCAGGCTGGAGTACAGTGGCACACTCACAGCCACTGTGACCTCAATCTGCTGGGCTCAGGTGATCCTTCCACCTCAGACTTCCAAGTAGCTGGAAGTACAGGCGTGTGCCACCATGCCCAGCTAACTTTTTGATTTATTGTAGAGACAAGGTCCCACCAAGTTGCCCAGGCTGGTCTTGAACCCCAGGCTCAGGCAATCCGCTCACCTTGGCCTCCTAGAGTGATAGGATTATAGGCATGAGACACTGCTCCCAGCCAAGGGTGCTTGTTAACTACGCAGATTTTAGGCTTCACCCCAGACCTACCCCAGCACCTATAGAAGTTGGGCCCAGAGATTTGCATAGTTAATAGGACCCCTGGGTGACCCTTCCAAGTCTCTGGGCTCACTGTTTGCTTCCTCCTCTGTCTGTGTGGTTTTCATTTCCTTTTGTGTCAACTCTATTGTGTCTGTGTGTCTTTGATCATGTGCTGTCTTAAGCTTCCCTTTGGAAGCCAGAGAGGTAGAGTAAATACACTAGGCATCATCCCTGACCAGGTGTCCTAAGGACCCACCAACGCCCCCTTGATGATCTTCTGGCTGACTAATCCATCACCAAAGTGCAGCTCACATAGAAGCTGCCCAGCAAATCCATTCTTTTTTTTTTTTTTTTTTTTTTGAGATGGAGTCTCACTCTGTCATCCAGGCTGGAGTGTAGTGGCACACTCATGGCCACCATACCCTTGACCTGCTGGGCTCAGTTGATCCTTCCACCTTAGCCTTCCAACAGCTAGAACTACAGGCACATGCCACCAAGTCGAGTTAATTTTTTAATTTATTGTGGAGATAAGGCCTCACTAAATTGCCCAGGCTGGTCTGGAACCCACCAGCTTAGGCAATCCTCTCACCTTGACCTCCCAAAGTGATAGGATTACAGGCGTGAGCCATCACACCCAGCGAATGCATTCTTATGTGAATTGAGCCATCTGGTCTCCAGAGTCTAGCCTGTCCCCAGCACTTCAAGAAACATCTGCAGCCGGGTTCGGTGGCTCAGCCTGTAATCCCACGTCTTTGGGAGGCTTAGGTGAGTGGATTGTCTGAGCCCGCGGGTTCAAGACCCGCCTGGGCAACTTGGCGAGACCTCATCTCTACAATAAATCAAAAAAGTAGCCAGGTGTGGTAGCGAGTGCCTGTAGTTCCAGGTACTTGGAAGGCTGAGGCAGAAGGATCGCCGGAGCCCAGCAGGTTGAGGCTGTGGTGGCCGGAAGCGGCCACTGCACTCCAGTCTGGGTGACAGAGTAAGACTCCAACTCAAAAAAAAAAAAAAAGAAACATCTGCACCATTGGACACTCCAATGTACCAAGCCACACCCTTCACATGTGGCACCCAGAAGAGTGTCCATTTCATCTGTCCCCTGGACTCTTCAGCCTTCTCCAGAGCCAGTGTGAGTGGAATCTTGGATTCCAAGTTACTATTTTTTTCTAAAACAAAAATTGTCTTAATTAAATTAATTAATTTGTTTTTTAGAGATGAGGTCTTGCTATGTTGTCTAAGCTGTTCTTGAACTTCTGGCCTCAAGCAATCCTCCCCCGTGGCTTCCCAAAGTGCTAAGATTATAGGCATAAGCCACTGTACCCAGAACCCTCTCATTTTCTTTTTAAAATAAAAATCGGGCCTTGCTGTGTTGCCCAGGCTTATCTTATACTCTTGGGTTCAAGTGATCCTCGTGCCTTAGCCGCCTAAATTGCTGTGATTGCAGGGGTGAGCTGCTGCACCCGGCCCCACTACAATTATGAATAGCACCCCTTTCACTCTTAGAAGTACTCTGTTTTGTATGATAAATGGTACAGTCATCCTAAGGGGAGTCTATCCCATCCCAGCGAATTTTTTGATTTATTGTTGAGATGAGGCCTCACCAAGTTCTGTGAGGGCTTGAGCTGCATTTGCTTCTGCTCATCGTTCCCAGGGCCCGGCTCAGTGCCAATTAATGGATTCTCCAGAGAACCAGACTGAGCCTGTATGGTCTTTTATGATCTAACCTTGGAGGCCAGTCACTTCCGTTGGATTCTATTGGTTGACCAAATGATCACAAACCTCTCGGTGGGCTGAAACCCTCAAATGTCTCAGATAATTTGCAGAGACATTTTAAAGCCACCACCAAGTGCCTGCATTTCATTCATTAGCTCATTCATCCAATATTTATGGATTTTAATGCTCCTGCCTGTTGTTACATGGTTTGTGCACTGTCAGTACTTTCATCATATTCTATTGGTTGGCCAGATGATACCAAACTTCTGCCCCCTGTGTCTGAGACAACTCACATACACAAAAGATATCCAGTCACTTTATTTGCTTTCTTTCTTTCTTTATTTTGAGTTGGAGTCTCACTCGGTCGCCCAGACTGGAGTGCTGTGGCCGCTCCCGGCCACCGCAGCCTCGACCTGCTGGGCTCCGGCGATCCTTCCGCCTCAGCCTTCCAAGTAGCCGGAATTACAGGCATGTGCTACCACGCCCAGCTGATTTTTTGATTTATTGTAGAGATGAGGTCTCGCTGCCCAGGCGGGTCTCGAACCCACGGGTTCAGGCAATCCACTCACCTCAGCCTCCCAAAGACGCGGGATTACTGGCTGAGCCACCAAGCCCGGCTCCAGTCACTTTAGAAAGGAAAGCAAAACATGCATTCGTGTGAAGCAGGATAATTAGCAGAACTGACCAGTGTTGGCTATAAGTTCCAAGAGATCAAAGGGTTTGGGGGGCCAAGTTTGTTCACTCTTTGCTGTAATTCCCCGTGCCTCAGTGTGTGGCACATGGGAGAGTCACGCTAAGTATATGTGAAGTGAGTGACTGAGAAAATGTTATTTCCCTGGACAATTGTTTGGCAGAAAGGAAAGAAGGGATACTTTTTTATTTTTTGCAATTTTTTTTTTTTTTTGAGTCAGAGTCTCACTGTCACTCAAGCTGGAGTGTAGTGGCACACTCACAGCCACTACTGTTTTGACCTGCTGGGCTCAGGCGATCCTTCTGCCTCAGCCTTCCAAGTAGCTGGAACTACAGGCAAGGGCCACCACGCCCAGCTAATTTTTTGATTTATTGTTGAGATGAGGCCTCACCAAGTTGCCCAGGCTGCTCTTGAACCCCTGGACTCAGGCAATTCTCTCACCTCCGCCTCCCAAAGTGCTGGGATTACAGATGTGAACCACTGTACCTGGCATTTTTTTGAAAAATTAAAAAGTATTTAGAAACGTTCAAGGATACTGTCATAGACTGAAGGAGTCATATTTATGGCTGTGCTTGACATCTTAGGAAAATGAGAGCCCACCCCTCAACGATGAAGATCAACAGGGGCCAGGTGCAGTGGTTCACATGTGTAATCCCAGCACTTTGGGAGGCTGAAGCCATAGAATCACCTGAGGTCAGAAATTTGAGCCTGGGAAACATAGACAGACCCCATCTCTACACCAAAAAAATGTTTTAATAGGCAGGTGTGGTGTCTCATACCTGTAGTCTCAGCTACTCAGGATACTGGGGTGGGAAGATGCCTTGAACCCATGAGTATAAGGCTACAGTGAGTTATCATCACACCACTGCACTCCAGCCTGGGTGAGTGAAATCCTGTCTCAAACAAAAAAGGGATGGGGAGAGAACATTTTTTTCTTATTCTTTTCAAAACTTTTCAGCGGCAAAGCATAGTCTGTTCTTTTTAGGACCTGGGCCAGGAGAGCTGGCCTCCCTCTCCCCTGCCATGTGGGGGACACCTGGGGACTTTCTTCTGTGACTTGTCAAGAGCATCCCACAGCCATCCTGGGCCACAGATGACTTTGGGGGTGGAGCACAAGCCACCTTTGTGACCTTCAGGGAAATTTACACCTGAGAGGACGCTAAAGCGTATCCTTACACAGCCAGACCTTTCAACCCAAACAGAGCCAGTCAGGCAGCCAGATGTTGGCGTTCTACAATCCCAGACCTTCCTATAATGGGAAAAACCTGACACCATCACTCATGTTTGTTTTACTCACAGACATTTGAGTTCATTACATGGGTTGGCTTTGGGAGACATGTAACAGCATCCTATGGTGGTCGTTGTCTTGGGCCCTTTCTCAGTCCTCTCTGGCATGAGTCAAGTGCACGACATTGGTACTGTTCACTTTTGCTGTCTTTGCAGGACATTTTATGACAGAATGTGGCAGATGTCTCTGTGACAGAAATCAGAGACAAAAGGAGACAGGATAAGTCAGTCCCCAAAGCTCTGGCTCCATCCCTGATTCATGGGAAGAGATGATGAGAGCCGAGCTCCAGGGCTTATGCAGGACAATACCAGGGCATATGTCTCCGCTAGAAACCATTGTCGCCATCCTGCCCCAGTCTAGCCTGTAAAGGTGGGCCACAAGGAGGAAATAGCTGCAAGAGAGCATGTTTTTCAGGTTTCCTGACTCTTCACACAGTGGGGACTAGGGGGCCGCCTCACCGCCCCTCTTACATCAAGATGGTACCGCTGTGCACACTTAGAAGTATGGATGGTAGCCAGGTGTGGTGGCTTACACCTGTAATCCCAGCAATTTTGGAGACCGAGGCAAGAGGATTGCCTGAGACCAGGGGTTCGAGACCAGCCTGGGCAACTTGGTGAAACCTCAGCTCTGCAATAAATCAAAAACATTAGCTGTGTGTGGTGGCTCATGCCTGTAGTTCCAGCTACTTGGAAGGCTGAGGTGGAAGGATCACCTGAGCCCAGCAGGTTGAGGCTGCGGCGTCCATGAGTATGCCATTGCACTCCAACCTGGGTGACAGAGTAAGACTCCGAATCAAAAAAAAAAAAAAAAAAATAAGTGTGGACGGTAGAGCCCTTGGTGGATAGATTGAGAACTTTGACACAATACTGGTGTTCCTGTCATTTTCACATTTGGGATTTTCCTGGATAGCCTTTGTCTGAGGCTCCTGTTCTATCTCTCAAAGAACAGCCAAGAAAACACATTGTTGCCGGGCTTGGTGGCTCAGTCTGTAATCCCGCGCCTTTGGGAGGCTGAGGTGAGTGGATTGCCTGAGCTGGCGGGTTCGAGACCCGCCTGGGCAGGCAAGACCTCATCTCTACAATAAATCCAAAAAATTAGCCGGGTGTGGTAGTGTGCGCCTGTAGTTCCAGCTACTTGGAAGGCTGAGATGGAAGGATTGCCGGAGCCCCGCAGGTCGAGGCTGCGGTGGCCAGGAGCAGCCACTGCACTCCAGTCTGGGCGACAGAGTGAGACTCCAACTCAAAAAAAAGAAAACACATTGCTTGGGAGGCCTTGGAAGGTGCTTGCTATATTCTTACATTCAGAAGCATTGGGAGTTGTAAGCTGAATTCAGACTGTGTTGGATCCTGAAAGAGGAAGCGACTCGCCAAGAAAGCATGGCTTGTGGAAGATTTTTTTTGCTGCTTGGCCTCATGACTTGCTTTGCCAATGAAATGTGAGCATGCAGAAGCTTTTAATAGCCAGCACAGGGTTCATCATCTTATTTCCTCTCTTGCCCGAGACCAGCAACAACATTCCAGATAGAGGCTGTTCCATCAGCCTGTGTCATGAAGTAAGGATGGCATAGACACAAGGTCACAGTCAACCCTTAACAGTGGTAGCATATGCTCAAGAGGTATCAACATTTGTATTGTAAGCCACTGAGATTTGGGGATTATTTGTTAGATAGCATAACCTAGCCTATCTTGACTAAAGGCTACAACTAGAACCCAGCCCTTCTGCTCTGAGTCAATAGAGATGAATTCGCTTCTTAGTTTGTATATTCATGACATAACAAATTATCCCCAAATTTAGTGTAGTTCCAGCTACTTGGAAGGCTGAGGTGGAAGGATCATCTGAGCCCAGCAGGTTGAGGCTGCGGCGTCCATGAGTATGCCACTGCACTCCAACCTGGGTGACAGAGTAAACAGCACACATTTATTATTTGGCAGCATCTGTGGGTCAGGAGTCTGGGAGTGGCTTAGCTGGGTACTCTGCCACAGGCTTCAATCAAAGTGGCAGCCAGGGCTGTGGTCTCACCTGAAGGCTCAGCTGGAGAAGGACCTTCCTCCAAGCTCACATGGTGTAGGCAGCACTCCAATCCTTAGGCTGTTAAGACTGAAGCCTAGGTTCTTGGCTGGCTGTTGGCTGGGACATCCATCAGTTATGTTCCATGTGGGCTTCTCTACCATGGCAGCTACTTCACGAAAGCATGGAAGCCTAGGCATGGCTGCTAGCAAGACAGAAGTCCCAGTATTTTGTAATTGACATTTCATCACTTTTACCTGAGTCTGCTCATTAGATGAAAACCCTTGGGTGCAGCCCACTGTTGGGGAGAGAGAATGACACCAAGTGTGGATGCCAGTGGCAGGGGGCCGGGGCCATTTTAGCAGCCCACCCACTAGCTTGTTTTCAGAGAAAACAGTCACTGACTGGAAGTGAGTAAAACCCCTGGCATCTGTCAAGGTTCAGGCGACCCATCAACCAAAATGGGTTTGGATGGTTGAATAGCATCCATATTTCATTCATTCTCATGATGACTTTGTGGACTTACAGCATATATATTCTTAATCTCCATCCTTCTGGACAAGAGTCCACATAGTCTGCTCCATGACCTATTCTGCTTCAATTTTGAGTTCCATCAGGTTGTCTTAAGGTTAGGGAGCTGATGTGCCCCCAGGCATGGACCCTTGAGTCATTCCTTGTGTAGACAAGAAAGAGTCAGCCTACAAGGGATGGCAGAACCCTAACACATTCGAGTCAGACAGGACACACTAGAGATCACTGAACTCTCCATTGTCTTCTCTCCCCATCCCTGAACCAATGTCTCCAATCTCTGTGATCTTCCATACCCTCAAACACCTTCCTTACAGTTCTCTCTCTTCATATAAGAAGATCCTTTCATCAACCAGTGATTGGTGTGACACAAACAGCCACGACCCTCAGTGGCATGTGGCAGTAAACCTTCACCTGTTAGCTGCACATCTATAGTTTGGCTGGAGCGGCTCTGTGTCTTGGGTGAAGATCTGCAGGTCCCCTAGGGTGACTCTAGCCCGGTGTCATCTGTTTTTCTAGGTCCATAACCCACCAGAGGTATATTCTGCTCATGAAAATGGCCACTGTGCAAAAGCAAACCCTACTACCCAGGCACCTTTCCAGTCTCTGAGTGAGTCATGTCTGTTCATATCTCATTGGCCAACACATGTCACGTGGCCAAGCTCAAGATCAAGTTGGGGAATCTACACTGCCCATCAGGACGCTATGGCTAGGGTGGGGACAGACACTATTGCTGTAAGAGGCTGGAGTACTCGGGCCCAGAACTCAGTCCCACAGTCTGTGTCCTCCTCTATACCAAGCTTATTATTGAAACCCCAAGGAGCAGGGATCCAAGCAAGAAGAAGGCAAGTTTCTGCTCCCATTTTGTCGGAGGGACAGGAGTATGCTGAAAGAAAACTTAGGACTGGGCACGGTGGCTCATGCCTGTAATCCCAACACTTTGGGAGGCTGAGGTGAGAGGATTGCCTGAGCCATGGGTTTGAGACCATCCTGGGCAACTTGGTAAGACCTCATCTCTACAACAAATCAAAAAATTAGCCAGGTGTGGTAGCGTGCGCCTATAGTTTCAGCTACTTGGAAGGCTGAGGCAGAAGAATCGCCTAAGCCCAGCAGATCGAGGCTGCAGTGGTCGTGAGCATGCCACTGAACTCCAGCCTGGGCGACAGGTTGAGACTCTGACTAAAAAAAAAAGAAAAGAAAACTTAGGAGGCTGTGGGGGAAGCTCACTTGAGGCCAGGAGTTTAAGACTAGCCTGGTCAATCTAGTGGGACTCCTGTCTCAAAGTTTAAACAATAAAACTAAATAAAAGACAGAAAACAAAGAGCAGCAAGTAGGTGAAGGGGACAGAGGGGTGGGAGGCCTGGGAGGGTCTAGACACAAAAGAGAGGGTCTATCGGGTCATTCCTTTCACTAGGCCTTGGAGAGGCATCTTGGGGTCTGGCCAGGTTCTTCCCAGGTGGAACACACCCCATCAGCAGGTGGCTTGGGAGGAGATACCTGGAGGAGCCGCCTCCTGACTGTGTTTTGTTTTGTTTTGTTTTTGAGTTGGAGTCTCACTCCGTTGTCCAGACTGGCGTGCAGTGGCCGCTTCCGGCCACCGCAGCCTTGACCTGCTGGGCTCCGGCGACCCTTCCGTCTCAGCCTTCGAAGTAGCTGGAACTACAGACGTGCACTACCACGCCTGGCCAATGTTTTGATTTATTGTAGAGATGACATCTCACCAAGTTGCCCAAGTGGGTCTCAAACCCACGGGCTCAGGCAATCCACTCACCTCAGCCTCCCAAGGCGCGGGATTACAGGCTGAGCCACAGAGCCCGGCTTGACTTTGAATCAAAAAGTAAGAACCCGACTCCCCTTTCCAGGGACCTTGCAGTCATTCTGATGACAACCGGAGAAAGACTTCTCTGTGCTAGTGTGCTCTTCATGCTTTGAAGATCTCAGCTCCCTCCTCTCCCCCTCCGCCTTTTTTTTGAGTCGGGGTCTCACTCTCTTACCCAGACTGGAGTGCAGTGGCACAATCACAGCTCACTGCAGCCTAGACCTCCTGGGCTCAGGCGATCCTTCTGCCTCAGCCTCCCAAGTAGCTGGAGCTAGAGGCACGTACCACCAAACCTGGCTAATTTTTTTATTTTTCTGTAGAGACGCGGTCTCACTATGTTGCCCAGGCTGCCCTCAAACTCAAGTGATGTTCCCTCCTCAGCCTCCCAAAGTGCTGGGATTACAGGCATGAGCCACCATGCCCAGCCTGGTCTCCTTTGTTTGTTTGTTTGTTTGTTTTTGTTTTTTGGGGTTTTTTTGAGTTGGAGTCTCACTCTGTCACCCAGACTGGAGGACAGTGGCCGCTCCCGGCCACCGCAGCCTCTACCTGCTGGGCTCCGGCGATCCTTCCGCCTCAGCCCTCCAAGTAGCTGGAACTACAGGCGAGCACTACCACGCCCGGCTAATTTTTTTTTGATTTATTGTAGAGATGAGGTGTTGCCTGCCCAGGCGGGTCTCGAACCCGCCGGCTCAGGCAATCCACTCGCCTCAGCCTCTCAAAGGCACGGGATTACAGGCTGAGCCACCAAGCCCGACCTGATCTCCTTTTTAAACAGACCCTAAACTCAGGCTCATGGACTCTTCCAGTCAGTAGCATCTGGCTAAAGTTTACTAATATTGTTTTATTTTCGTAGTGTTTATGTTTGTAAGTTTGTCTTCTGTTTTTTGCAGATAGTGCAGATTTCCTGTTTACCATGGTGATATAGGGCTTTCTTTTAAAATAAACAGTTAATTTAAAGAAAACTGTTGCATGACTATTTCAGGCAGCAGGTGGATATGGTACAAGTTATAGGCTCCTCATTGTTAGCATTTGGTGAATAGGGATAGAGCGGAAGACAAGCATGAGAATGGGTTTGATGCAGTCAGTCTGGGTTCAAATCCATACCAGCACAGAGCCTTTGAGCCAACTATTTACAAACTTATCTGAGCCTCCGTTTCTTCATTGATGAAATGAGGGCCACTTCTTTTGTTGGGCTGCACTATTTTGTTTTTTGAGTCAGAGTCTCACTCTGTCACCCAGGCTGGAGTGGCACAATCATAGCTCACCACAGCCTCAACCTCCTGAGGCTCCCACCTCTGCTTCCCAAGCTTTCTGTCTTTTAAGTTTTCTGTCTGGACTCAACCTCCTGGGCGATCCTCCTGCCTCAAGTGGCTGAGGCTACAGGCACACTCCACCATACATGGATAATTTTTTTTTTTTTTAGATTTTGTAGAATGAGGTCTTGCTATATTGCCTAGGCTGGTCTTGAACTCCTGGGCTCAAAGAATCCTCCTGCCTCGGCCTTCCAAAGTGCGGGATTACAGGCATGAGTCTGCTATATTGTTATAGTGAAGATAGTGTTCATGAAGTAACTGGTATACGCTAAGCACTCAGAAAATGGCGGAAGCAGAAATGTTTTCCTGCTGTATCCTCTAATGGATTTTGCATTCTGGGAAGAGTCTGGGTTTTCTCTGCCCTCCGCATGGCCATGGGACAGGCAGGTGGACCCTGCTTGGCCTTCCGCTATAGCAACCAGGGCCCCCCTTCTCCCCTTTCACAGGGGAAGAGGATTCAGTTCAAATGGATGCCCTCTTGCCCCTCCCAGCCCTATGGAATCTCTTAAGAGATGAGTCTTTAGTAGCCATAGAATTAAAAGAGACTGGCAGGTCAGACCTTAGACCAACTGGGATGCTCAGAGCCTGGAGGAATTGGGCATGGGCCCTTGAAGGGGGTCTCAAATCACCACGGAGCTCTAATTTAGACCCAAGTAGGCCTTCTCATGTCAAGACTCCACAGCAGCCTTTTAAAAAGACACTCATTGGAAAATATAAACATGGTGTCCCAGCCAGGGCCCACGACTGCTCAAAAAATTAGTATTTCTTTGTTTTGGTTTAATAGGAGTCTCACTCTGTCACCCAGGCTGGAGGGCAATGGCATGCTCCCAGCCACCGCAGCCTCAATCTACTGGGCTCAGGTGATCCTTCCACCTCAGCCTTCCAAGTAACTGGAACTACAGGCATGTGCCACCATGCCCGGCTAAAAAAATTAGTATTTCTTTAGAGAATTTCTCATTCTCTGAGTGACACAAGCCAATTGCTTTGCATTTTGTGGTGTGCACAAATCAATTAACCTGTACGATTCACAAATCAATTAACCTGTACGATTCCAAATTTAAAAACACACTGTAATGTGTTGTGGGCCTGTTCTGGAATTTCTTGTTTTAAAGAATGTACTAACCCCCCCCTCCCATGCACAATGGGGCTCAGGGCCCTCCCCCCTCCCTCTCCCCACCAAAAGCCTTGAGAGCAGACAGGCCCTGGCATTTTCCAGATGGGGAAACTGAGGCTGAAAAGAAAGGCAGTTCCTTATCTTTTGATGTCATTTCCGAGGGCAATAGATTCCAGGACTGTGGGTTCAAAGGATATGGGTTCTGCAGAGGGTGGGTGTATTGGTAGGGTAGGAAGTGGGGGAACCCTGGAGAAGCCTTAAGACTTGGTTCCTGGTTGCCAGCACAGCGCGCACATCAAGGCCAGGACTCCAGATCAGATAATGAAACGAACAATGCTGAGGCTGATGGAGCGTTTAGGCTGTGCCAGGTGCTGTGGACGCACGGTATCGCCTTCAGGCCTTACAACCCAAGGAAGGAGATCCTGTTGAAACTCCCATTTCCAGAAAAGGAAATCGAGGCAGGAAAGAGTAGGGACAAGCTCACGAAGTTAATAAAAATGCCAGAAGCGCGGTTCTGAAGCAGGGGCCGGTATTCCAAGACCCCTTTCCTAGAGGGGAGAGAAGAAAAGGTCGGGGAGGCGGCGCGGTGCGCTGAGGCGCGAGGATGGCTTTACGCAGGAGTTTGAGGCCAGCCTGGGCAACCTAGACTCCATCTCCACAACCAAACCAAACCAAACCAACCCAAACAAAAAAACCCCCCAAAAACCAAAAATCAAAAAAAGGAAAAAAGAAAAGGAGAGAAGTGGGGAAGGAAAGAGGAGGAGCGGCGGGTGGACACCCGCAAGGGAGAGCGCAGTGGGACACTTTCCCCCTCTTGCCCCAGGCCGGCCGCCGACTCCGCCCCAAACTTGGCCTAAAGGCCGCAGGCAGTTGGCCTGGGCCGCAGGGCTGGGAGCGCTCGCGGGCTCCGGCCTTTCCCTCCGGGTCCCCCTCCCGCCGCCGGCGGTCCCTCCCACTCTGCTGTCCCGGCTACTGACATCACGCCCCGGGAGGCGGGATCGGGAAGGAGGGGGCCGTGGGGAGGAGGCTCCGCACCGCCGAGAGGGAGGAGGGAGGGCGCGCAGTCACAGCCCAGAGC
>NW_007258765.1:53021-54562 GCF_000164805.1 Carlito syrichta
TGCCGCCGATCTCGCGCCGGCCACGCGCTCGCCGGGCTCCAGGTTTCCTCCCCGCCGCCGCCGACAGCTTCCTTCGTCTTCTGAGCCCAGGCGGGCGGGAAAAGTTTGGGGAGGAGTCAGGGCGGCTCCCCTCGCCCCCACCAGCCCCACTCCCGGGACTTTCGGTGTCCACGGAGGTCCTCTAGCTCGCGTGAGGGACCCCGGCGCCCCGGCGCGGCGTCCCCGCCTGGCGGCGCGGGCAGTACCCATGCGCCCAGGCCGGGTCAGTGGGTCTTCCCCGGCTGCGCACCCTCTCCGTCCCGGCCGCGGCTCCGTCGCGCCCCCGAGCGGCGAAAAGACACATCTTTGGGTCCCAAGCGGTGAAAGAGCCTGGGGGCGCTGCCAGGGTGACACCTCGCCCCCAAATCTGGCTGGACTTGAGGGGTTTTAAGGAGGCAAGGCCACACCCATGGGTTCCAGGAGGAGGGAAGACTGGAGCTCAGGGTGCGGACTCCACGCGCTCAGCCCAATCCAGCGACCTGAGTACTCTCCAGGGAGGCCTTTTATTCTTTTTTTTTTTTTAATTAATTTATAATAGAGACGGAGTCTCTCTATGTTGCCTAGTCTGGTCTCGAACCCCTTACTTCAAGCGATCCTCTTGTCTGGGCCTCCCAAAGTGCTGGGATTGATTACAGGTGTGAGCTAAGGTGCTGGTCCAGGGCAGTCTTTAAGGTCCAATGTGGGGCAGACATGGGAACCTCATAAATAGAGACTAATGGGATACCCTTAAATCTGAACTAGACCCCACAGAGCAAAGCTCTCTTTCCAGGCCCCAGAGTCCAACCTCAACTTTGGAATAAGGCTGACAGCCTAGCTTCAGCCTTGGAGACAGGAGTACTGCTCCCTCCAGAGTGTCCAGGCTGTGTGTGTATGCGTGTGCACGTGCGTGTGTGTTGTTTTTATTAGTTGGTGTGTCTGTGTAAGGGGTTTGGGGAGAGACTTTAAAAGCTGCAGGCCGGCCGGGCTCAGTGGCTCAGTTTGTAATCCCGTGCCTTGGGAGGCTGAGGTGAATGGATTGCCTGAGCCCGCGGGTTCCAGACCTGCTTGGGTAACTTGGTGAGACCTCATCTCTACAATAAATAAAAAAATTAGCCGGGTGTGGTAGCGCGCGACTGTTGTTCCAGCTACTTGGAAGGCTGAGGCGGAAGGATCGCTGGAGTCCAGCAGGTTAAGGCTGTGGTGGCTGGGAGCAGCCACCGCACTCCAGTCTGGGCGACAGAGTGAGACTCCAACTCAAAACAATCAAAAGCTGCAGGCCCAGCGAGGTGCGGTGGCTCAACCTGTAATCCCAGCACTTTGGGAGGTCAAGGCGAGTGGATTGCCTGAGCCTGGGAGTTCAAGACTAGCCTAGGCAACTTGGCGAGATCTCATCTCTACAATAAATCACAAAAAATAAAATTAGCCAGGCGTGGTGGTGTGCATCTGTAGTTCCAACTACTTGGAAGGTTGAGGTGGAAGGATCGCCTGAGCCAGGCAGGTGAGGCTGCAGTGGCGGGGAGCGT
>NW_007258765.1:54582-62037 GCF_000164805.1 Carlito syrichta
GTTGACCACCAGGGCTGCTGGAGGTTTGCAGTGGCTGGGGCTGTTCCTCGGCCCGTAGCCCTGAGCCATGGCCAGCACACACACACACACACACACACACACACACCCCACCCATGCAGGTGGGGAAACCCAGGCCCGCTCCACGGAGTCGCTTTGCTCAAGGCCACTGAGCTCAGGTGCCGGGAGCCAGACTTCGAACCTCCCCCCAAGCCCTCCTCTTCTTTTCCACCTGGAAAGGTCCTGGTGGGTTTGGGGGAATGGAGGGAGACCTTTCTAGAGAAAGCAGGGCACGGATGCCCAGAGTGGGGGGGCGGTGCTTGGCAAATACCCAGCCTGAAGCCAAGGGAAGGGTGCGGGGGTGGCAGGGATGAGCCAAACCTGTTTTCCCACTGAGAGTTTTTGGATCCTCCTGCCTCCACCCCCATGGGGAATTGGAGAGTCGGTTAGGAGGCTGGGAGCCTCGTCGCCAAGAGCCTCCTCTGTCCTGCAAGCGGAGAGGTTGAGATGTTCTTGGAACCCAGAGGACTCGCTTGTGGGACACCAGGAGGTGGCCAGGATGGGTTAGGGCAGGGCCTGGAGGAAGTGGTGGTGTGAAGAGAGAGACTTGGGCCTGACACCCTGGGGCGAGGGAGGGGCACACCCTCTCTGGCTGGCACCGCCCAGGTCAGGGTCTGGCTGTGGAAGGGCTCACAGGCTTGGTGGCATTTGCTTGTAAATACAGGGAGCATCCATTTAGCAACCCCCTCTCCCACCCCCACACACAATAGTGGCACTCAAGTCCTTTATAGGGACCTTTCTGGAATGGAAGTGAATTTCCCCAAGGTTTCTTTTTCTTTTTTAAGATTTTTTTTTTTAGCTGGGATCTCACTCTGTTGCTCAGATTGGAGTGAAATAGCATGATCCTATCTCACCACAGCCTCCACCTCCTTGACTCAAGCGATGCTCTTGCCTCAGCCTCCCAGTGCTGGGATCACAGGCGTGAGCCACCAAGCCCTGCCCTGGGTTTCTTTTCTCTGCCTCTCACATAATATCTTTGCAGTAATATCTAAAACCACATGCACAGAATCTTCCAGTAACAGGTAATTCACAGGGAGGACCAGCTAGCCAGTTGTTCATCCCGGACATCTACTGACACTCCCCTGCCCTCGCCCCTGCGCTGCTGCCTTCCTGGTCAGTTGTTGGGGTCACAACAAAGGCCAGTTCTTTGTTATAGTAAACTCCACCAGACAGGACCAGGAAGGGAAGTCTGCCCAGACAAAAATATTTAAATGCCTTTCCAGGCCAGATGGGATGGCTCAGGGTTGCTGGCTGATTGTCAAGGTTTGTTTGGGAGGCAGGCATCCCGCCACCCTCCTTGGGGGGGAGGGGTGTCAGGTAACTGTGTGTGTGTGTGTGTGTGTGTGTGTGTGTGTGTGTGTGTGTGTTTGTTTTGCAACAGGTAGTTGCTGCCCCGCATGGTGGCCAAGTGGGGCCTCTGACAAAGGCTTCACGGGCTGGGGGTGTGGGGTGTGGAGCTCTAGGGTGGAGGTGAGGCAGTCACCACCCAAAGGTGGGGTGGGGCCGCCGCACTGGGATGGAGAGCAGGGCTCTCCCGGAAGAGCAAGTTGAAGGTCGGCCTTGGCCCCCTGCTGGAGGGAGCAGAGGTGTCTCGGGAAAGCAGGCGATTGGCAGCAGCAGCTGGAATGGGGGAAGAGGGCAACTGGCATCTCGGTAGGGACCCGAGGCCTGGCTCTCTCTTGATGGAGGCCTCAGCTTGACCAGGGAGGGAATGGGGATTGGTGTGGGGGTGGCGGGAAGGGGGGCTCCCCTTTTTGCCCCGGTAGTAGTGGAAACTATCTCCTTGCAGAGGTTACCCAAAGAGTGCAGCTTCGGCAGGACAGTGGCGCGAATCAGATGCATCTGGCTCTTGTTAGGGATGGGGTGAGGAGGGGAGTCTAAAAATATCGGCGGGGGCGCTGCCACCCAGCACGAGTGCCGGGCTGTAACCTGACACCAGAACGGGGCTGGCGGTGACGACAGCACCAGCACTGCTCTTCCAGGGCATGGGGCTCTTCCAGGCAGCCCAGCCTCAAACAGGCGGCGCCTGGAGGGGGTGAGAGCTCACTGCATTCAGGACAACCATGGGCTAAGCCTGGAGACTGTCAGGGGCATAGGGACCTTAGAAAGTCCCCGTTTGACAACTAGAGGCACTCAGAGAGGTGGACTGACTTGCCCAGGTTACATAGCAAGTGGGCGGCTGACCCAGAACTAGATCTGGGTTACAGCTGATGAGTTCAATGCCTACGAAGTGATCAGCTGAAATGGGGAAAGAGGACAACTGGCATCTCGGTAGGGACCCGACACCTGACTGTCTCTGTGGCAGCCTCAGCTTGTCCAGAGAGGGAATGGGGATCGGTGTGGGGGTGGAGGAAAGGTCAATGCCTAGGAAGTGGTCAGGGTCTGGGCCCCTTACGCCATGTGTCATCTGTTTAGAATGCTGGGTTTCCACACGGTCATCCTGATGGGAGATGGTGGCCAAGAACTCTGCACAAGCCGCGGTTCACATCCCCTTGAGCACTGGACCACTCTCAGGCACAGCTGTCGGGCTCCGAGAATGTTGACCCGTCTTGGGGCAGTAGGTAGGAAAGACATGGACTGGAGGAAACCAGCTGAGTGGGTCCTTCCCACCTTCCTGCACAGAGACACTGTCGGGTTTGCTCACGCAGTATCTCCAGTGCTTATGAGTAGTTGCTGAACAAAGTAATTGACTCTCAGGGGCCTTTACCTCCCCTGGGAAACTGGGCTTCTGTGGTTCTAACAGGGCCTGGGGCTGGAGAAGAGACCTGTTCCTGTCCTTCTCGCACTGACTGAATGACATCAGCTTCTAGAAGCTTCCTAGAACTCTGGGTCCAGAGCTGAGGAAGGGGGTATCAGGGTGATATCTGGCCCTGAGATTGTCCTGAGAAATCAGAGATGCAAAACAGCGATCACCATGTACACAGTCCCAGTAGCAACATGACTCGCTTTGAAGATTTCTCCATCTGATGCGCTGACCACAGACTTCCCTAGGGAGCCATCTTTCCTTAAGACAAAATTGATTTCAAAAGTTTTGGAGCGAATAAACATGATGCAAAGTTGTCTCAATTGCATGAATGTGATGTTTTCCAAAGCGTGTCATCACTGGCAGTGTGCAAGATAAGTGTCAAAGATCATCAGTTGCTGAACAGAAAAACAAAAAGGAGTGATTATGTACTTTTCTTTTTTTTTTTTTTGAGTTGGAGTCTCACTCTGTCACCCAGACTGGAGTGCAGTGGCCGCTCCCGGCCACCACAGCCTTGACCCGCTGGATTCTGGCGATCCTTCCGCCTCAGCCTTCCAAGTAGCTGGAACTACAGGCGCGCGCTACCACGCCCGGCTCATTTTTTGATTTATTGTAGAGATGAGGTCTCGCCAAGTTGCCCAGGCAGGTCTCGAACCCGCAGGCTCAGGCAATCCACTCACCTCGGCCTCCCAAAGTGCTGGGATTACAGGCTGAGCCACCGAGCCCGGCCGATTATGTACTTTTCTTGGTTGGCATTTCAAAAAAAACACGTAAGTAGCTCACAAGCCCATGGATTCATAGATACTACTGCTTAGGTTGAAGTGGAAGTTGATGCTTTAAACTTTAAAGCATCACCTGGGCACAGTGGCTCATGCCTATGATCCCAGTGCTTTGGGAGGCCAAGGCAGGAGGATTGTTTGAGTCCTGGAACTCAAGACCAGCTTGGGTAACATAGCAAGACCCCATCTCTACACAAAACTTAACAAAAATAAAAATAAAAATAAGCAGGTGTGGTATCTCATGTCTATAGGCCCAGCTACTTGGGAGGCTGAGGTGGGAGGATCCCTTGAACCCATGAGTTCAAGGCTGTGGTGAGCTATGATCATACCACTGCACTCCAGCCTGGCTGAGCAACTCTGTCTCTTAAAAAAAAAAAAAAGCTTTTAAACATATTAAATAATTAAAGAATTTAGTTACTAAGCATGGGTCATCCTTGCATTTGGCAAAATCTTAGTACTAACATGACTGTCTTTTGGGAGATGCTGGTATAATGGGGGCTGGGATGAAGGTGGTTCACACTTTTGACCACAAGACTCATCCTGAAATATCTGAGAACTCCCGTGCCCAAGCCCATCCTTTGCAAAGAGCACCCCCGACATTCTGATCCAGACAGAGACCTGCTGCTTGGTGCTGAGGGAGTCCCTTCATCTTTTTTTGTTTTTTGAGTTGGAGTCTCACTCCATTACCCAGGCTGGAGTACAGCGGCATGCTCACGGCCACAGCAGCCTTGACCTGCTGGGCTCAGGGTGATTCTTCTACTTCAGTCTTTCAAGTAGTCAGAACTATAGACATAAGCCACCAAGCCCAGCTAATTATTTGATTTATTGTAGAGATGAAGTCTTGTGCCAGGTTTGGTGGCTCAGCCTATAATCCCGGTGCTTTGGGAGGCCGAGGTGAGTGGATGGTCTGAGCCCATGGGTTCGAGACCCACCTGGGCAACTTGGCAAGACCTCATCTCTACAGTAAATCAAAAATTAGCCGGGCATGGTAGCACGTGCCTATAATCCCAGCAGCCACTGCACTCCAGTCTCCAACTCAGAAAAAAAAAAGAAGTCTTGCCAAGTTGCCAAGGCTGGCCTCGAACTCGTGGGCTCAGGCAATCCTTTCACTTTGGCCTCCTAAAGTGCTGAGATTATAGGCGTGAGTCACCATGTCCAGCCTACCTTCATCTTTTTTTTCCCTAAGTTGTGTTCTCATTCTGTCTTCTGGGTTGGAGTGCAGTGGCACAATCACAGCTCACCTCCTGGGCTCCAGGCAATCCTTCCATTTCAGCCTCCTGAGTAGCTGGAACTACAGGCACATGCCACCATGCCCAGCTTATTTACTTATTTATTTTTTCATAGAGACATGGTCTCGCTATGTTATCCAGGCTGGTCTCAAACTCAAGTGATGTTCCCTCCTCAACCAGCTTAAGTGCTGGCATTATAGGTGTGAGCCACCATGCCTGACCTAGAAGGAGTTCCTTCATCTTTAATGAGGGTCACCATTCCACCAGATGAATGGTGGAATGGTGGTTGCTGGTTGCTCTGAGGATCAAGGAGATGACATATTGATGTTTATGGAATTGGCTTGAGATATTTGTGGTTTGTTTGAGCCAAAGGAAGGCCGGCGGAGAGGCTGACTTGGCTGCTTTAATCTTGACAGGTATTATTAGACAGCAGTGCACTGAGCTGCTGCAGGCGTTGGCAGTACAAAGGGGGATTTCCCTGTCTTCAAAGGAGGTTATAGTCTGGTGACAGGGTTGTGGAGTCCAAGAATGTGTGCTCCAGGACCAGGACTGTGAGACATGCTTTCAGGGAAGCCCATGGTATGGTGGTGTTTGAGGGTGTCCTGATGCCTGGAGGACATTGTAGGATCCCTAGAATTCTCCCAAGAGCGATGGTTGGAGGGAGGGGAGGCAGCAGGGAACAGGAGAGGAAAGGCAGAGGGTGTGAGCAGAGGCCTTGCTTAGGGAGCTGTAAATGTCTGATTTGCCTGCAGTGCCAGGTGCATGAAGGGAGGGAGGGAGGCAGAGCTGGGAGGCCGAGTAGGGCCTGTACTCAGGAGGCTGAGGGCTTCTCTTCTCCAAGAACCTGCCAGGAATGCAGGTGTGAGGATGTTTGCAGAGCGTTGTTGGAACAGATGGGGTGGGGGAGAGAGAGAAAGAGAGAGAGAGAGAGAGGCGGGAGGATCACAGCCTAGGCAACATAGCAAAATCTTGTCTCTACAAATAACTTTTAAAAATTAGCTGGCACGTGCATATACTCTGGAAGCTGAGGCAGGAGGATCACTTGAGCTCAGGAGTTCAAAGTTATAGTGAGCTATGGTCACACCACTGCACTCCAACCTGGGTGACAGAGCAAGACTTCCATCTCTTAAAAAACAAAAACACCAGGTTCATCTGTGTGTGCCAATATGGAGGGGCTCTATGGAATTACTGAGTTAAGAAAAAATAGTAAGCTATATGTGGGAAATTTTACTATTTACATGAACAGAAACCCTCATTGTGTTTTCCGTAGCATCGCACGTATTATGTTTACACAAGAACAATGTCTGGAAGGATTCATAAGAATAGATCCATGTGATTGTCACTGATGAGAGGGAGGGAAGGAACTGGCTGGGAAGATGCATCTTATCTTTCACCAAGAGTGTAGAGTCACGAATTGCCTCCGTGCCTGTATGTCAGTAATGATGAAATAGCCTTCCCTGAATTCAACAGGCAGTGGTTGTGCAGTTGTGCAGGCTGCGGGCTTTGACTGTGGGTGTCGCATGAATGACAGGGCAGAGGCTCTGAGAGGCTGGTTGGGGACTGTTTTGGAAATCAGAGACCAGGGAATGGTGGCTGATCTGAGGAGACATCGTCCAGCCCCCTGGGACTTGCACATCAGAACATCACGCCGTGTGGGCCTGATGGGTTTCCAGTCTGGGTGCTGTTCACCGGGGCTAATGTGTTTGGAGAAGAGGCCATGGCACAACCACCTACGGTGTGTTAGCTGGGTGGTCCTGAATCCCAGGGGAAGGGGCCTGGGAGAGCATCAGGAATAGGAGTCCAGGGCTTTGAAGAGAACTCAAGGAGAGCAGACAGCTGAGACCTGGGTCTCAAAGTGTTTCTGGTTGATATTTTAGGGTAGGAGAAAGTGGCTTGGATTTGATCAGTGTTATCAGTAGTAATAATAATAAGTACCATTACTATTATTGGAGCATTTATGGAGTACAAAGAAGTTTACTGGGCCTCATACTTTACATCCCTTCTCTCATTTCTTATTTTTAGAGGCAGGGTCACACTCTGTCACCCAGGCTGGAGGGCAGTGGCACCATCCTGCCTCACTGCAGCTTCCACCCCCTGATCTCAAGCAATCCTCCCACCTCAGTCTCCTAAGTAGCTGGGACTACAAGTGTGCACCACCAAGCTTGGCTAATTTTTAAAATTTTATTTTGTAGAGATGGGGTCTCTCTGTCTTGCCCAGGCTGGTCTCGAACCCCTGGTCTCAAGTGGTCCTCCCACTTTGGTCTCCCAAAGTGCTGAGATTACTGGCGTGACCCACTGTGCCCGGCCCCTTCCTTCATTTAAAATGAACAAGCCTATGAGACGGAGACTATGATTATAGATAAAAAACAAAATGTTCAGGGCAGGTGTGGTGGCTCAGCCTGTAATCCCAGCACTTCGGGAGGCTGAGGCGAGAGAATTGCCTGAGCCCAGGGGTTTGAGACCAACCTGGGCAACATAGTGAGATCTCGTCTCTACAGTAAATCAAAAAATTAACTGGATGTGGTAGCTCGTGCCTGTAATTCCGGCTAATTGGAAGACTGAGGCAGAAGGATGGCCTGAGCCCAGCGGTCGAGGCTGCAGTGGCCATGAGCGTGCCACTGCACTCCAGCCTGGGCGACAGAGTGAG
>NW_007258765.1:62057-63381 GCF_000164805.1 Carlito syrichta
CACACACACACACACACACACACACACACACACACACACACACACAGACACACACACAACGGAATGTTCAAGAACATGTTTAAAATTGCTCAGCTTGTAAATGACCAAGTGAAGATTTGAATCTGATGCTCTTGGCACTCTCAGACTCTGCTCCATCACATGCCTCTTTAAAAAATAGGCATTTGCATCCTTCTCTTGAGCTGATTCTCCTCTTTTGGACCCAGAAGCTTCCTTGGCTTCTGATGTTCTGATGGGCTCCAGAGACTTCAGACTTTTGTCATCCAGAGTCAGCCATCTCAGCCCTTAAAGATGCTGGCAGCACGAGTTTTTCCAACAGTCTAGTCGGGCCCACACCCTCTCCCTTGCCCTGGCCAAAGCTATCTCCATCCTATTATATTCCCGGGTGTGCATGTCATGGAGAAGAGTCTTGTCTCCTCTCACTGAGTCTAACTATACCTAGGGCTGCTGGTTCAGGCTTCTGGACCCCGGGGAGCCATGTGGGGTAAGTCTGAGGACCATGTGGGTCGGGTTCCAAAGCCCTGGATGTGGTCTCCAGCCAGGCCCCCTGATTCTCGCAGTGGACATTTGCCTTGGGAGAAGAGGTGAAGATTTCTCTTACTCATCACTGAATTCCACCCTTGGGGTCCTCATTTGACCCAGAATAAGTGCTTAGTCACTGTGTACACTGAGGGGTGACAGGTGAGTCCTGAAGACATGCGACAGAGGCCAATGGGATCAGAGAATGTGGATTACAGGGTTCTCGGGGGCTGTACACAGACATGCAGGGGAAGAGGGGACCATTTGCAAGCTGGTCCCCAGGCCCTGAGCTTCATTCTAGAGCTAATCCCTAATTCCTCAGTTTGGGAGTTTGAAGACAGGTCATCTGTGCTGATATATTCCCCATGTGTTCATTGTCACACGTATGCTTTGGGTACCTACTACATGCCAGGCAGTGAACGAAAATAGACATGGTCTTTATCATGGAATTTTTTTTTAATTGGAGTTCACGCTGTCACCCAGGCTGGAATGCAGTGGCATGCTCATGCCCCCTGCAGCCTCAACCCACTGGAGTCAGGCAATCCTTCTGCCTCAGCCTTCTGAGTAGCTGGAACTACAGGTGCATGCCACCATGCCCAGCTAATTTTTTAAAAAATTTGTTGTGGAGATGAGATCTCACCAAGTTGCCCAGGCTTGTCTCAAACCCCTGGGCTCAGGCAATCAATCCTCCCAGCAGGTTGAGGCTGCGGTGTCCGTGAACATGTTACTGCACTCCAGTCTGGGTGACAGCGAGAACCCAACCCCCCCCCCCCCAAAAAAAAAAGGG
>NW_007258765.1:63604-76803 GCF_000164805.1 Carlito syrichta
AAAATTAGCCGGGTGTGGTAGCATGTGCCTGTAGTTCTGGCTACTTGGAAGACTGAGGCGGAAGGATTGCTGGAGCCCAGCAGGTCAACGCTGGGGTGGCCATGAGCGTGCCACTACACTCCAGCCTAGGCGACGGAGTGAGACTCTGACTCAAAAAAAAAAAAAAAAAAAAAAAAGGAAAGTGTTCTGGAACCCACATGGATGGTCATGAGCTCCAGAGCCCAGGAAAGACTGTGCTGAGTGGACCAGCTTGGTCTTCGCACTAGCAGTAATAACCTCCCAGTGATGCCACTGCCACCCATCAACAGCTTACCTTGGAAGCCTGGAGTCACCCTTTGCCTCTTCATGCAAACCTTCAGTCTTTCTGGAATCCATCTCTTCTCTTCATCCCCATGGCTGCCATCTTGACCAGGCTGCCACCATCTTTTGCCTTGACAACTGCACGAGACCCTGGACCTCTGTCCCCGAAGCCACTCCAGTCCTGCAGCCCATTTTCCCTATGCATCTAGAAGGATCTTACAGAGATACAAAGTTGATCAGGTCACTCACCCCCCACCTGGCTTAAACACTCCCATAAACTCAGCTGTTCCTAAAACAAAGTATACATTCCCAGGACGTCCATAATCTGGCTCAGAAGTCCTTGACCGACTGCCCATCACAGTCTCCTGGGGAGTCTGGACAAAATGCCGATTCCCAGTTCCCACCTGAGAGTAACAATGCCAGAATCTCTGGAGCCTGGGGTCAGGGCACAAGGGGCTTTTAAGGTGCCCCATGCAGTTGGTGGTGAGATCCGCTCGGCAGGCCTTCTCTGGACTGTCACTCTCCCCCTGCCCTTTTGTTGAGTCAGAGTCACTGTTGCCGAGGCTGGAGTACAGTGGCACACTCATGGCCACCACAGCCTTGATCAGTTGAGCTCAGGCAATCCTTCTGCCTCAGCCTTCCAAGTATCTGAGGGGCACACGCCACCACACTCAGTCAGTTTTTTGATTTATTGTACAGACAAGGTCTTGCTGTATTGCCCAGGCTGGTCTCGAACCCGTGGGCTCAGGCAGTCCTCTCACCTCTGCCTCCCAAAGTGCTGGGATTACAGGTTTGAGCCACCTTGCCTGGCCAACTTTTTATTTTCTTCTTTCTTTTTTTTTGGTAGAGATGTGGTCTGGCTATGTTGTGCAGACTGATCTCAAACTCAAGCGATCCTCCTGCCTCGGCCTCCCAAAGCCTCCTTTGCTTTCTTACTCCTGCCCATGGGTATTTCTTAGTTCCCTGCAGCTCTTACTCCTCTCTCACCACTGCTTCTACCTGCTCTTCCCCTTCCCCTCCTTCTTCCACCTCTTCCTCTCTCAGTTCATCTCATTCTCTTTATCTTTTAAGTCGCACGTCCTTTCTTCAGGAACGTGTCCTAACCCTGGATTAAGTCAGATTTTCTCCTTTGCCATGACTTCTGATGCCATTTGTTTAAGCCTGGCAAGGGCTGGCAGGCATAGGGACCATAGCTCCCTGTCTGCTGAGTTCACCAGGATACCCCAGCACCCATCACAGCACATCCCTGGCTTTCAGGAGACCCCTGGGGAGGAGTTCCCAGCCATGGGAGGGAAGGGGATGGGGAGGAGGTGGGGGTGTTGAAACACAGGAGAGGTGCCCAGATCAGGGAAGCTGCTCTCTTTCCCTCCTGCAGTTGGCTCTGCCTGGAGCCACACCAGGCCCAAGTGGCATGATCAGCATCCGTTTATACCAGCGTGACATGGGGTCACATTCTTCTAGACCAGAGGCTTAATCATCAACACGCCCAGAGCGTGGCCCACACGCCCGCAGGCCTTCGGAGAGGATTTCTGTAGCACACAGGCAGTGTTAAAAATGTGATAGGCTCGTATTTATTTCAAAGTGTATTGCTGAAATGTCACTTGGCAAGTGACGCTGATTTCCCATTTACAGTGTAAGGCACATTTTAAAATGAGTCCATTTAAGCTTAATGTGTTTTCGAGAAAGCTGTGGGTGCTGAGCAGCACAGGTGGTGCATAGACAGGTAGACATGACCTCAGTGGCTGATACCATGTCCCCCCAGTTCCCCTCGCTGGGACCATCTCGTCTGACTGCCATGAGTGCTGGCTCCTGGGTACGCACAGCCTCCCCTTCTAGAAGCCCGGAAGTGATGTTCCTGATCCCCCTAATCCGGGTGAGCACTCAGTAGATAACTGAAGACCGGAAGGTGTGACAGCCCCGCCCCCTGGCCTCAGGGCAGGACACACACTGTCCCACTGTCCATTCTCCAGAGCCCCTGCAGGCCCTGCCCCGCTGGGCGTCAACCAAACCCACATGTTTCCCACATCCCTCACTTCCTTCTTGGTTTCACCAAACAGCCCCCCCCCCCCGAAAAATCTCTAGCATGCAAGTGCCCACCCCAGCCTCCCTCCAGGTAACCTGACCGATAATGAGGATTTTCAGTGAACTTGACTTTAATCCAGGCCTCCTCCTGCCTGGAAGGAGCCAGGTCTACCTAGCAGGTGGCACATGCCTCAGGTTACCCTGGGACTCCCAGGCAGGGCCAGGTGGAGGAAGCAGACAATGGAGGAGGACGCACCAATGATTCTTCCCGGGCCAGTTTGTGAGCGACCAGGTTTGTGTGCTACAGGGTCTTGCTGTTGGGAAAATAAGTCATTTCCTTCTTCTAGCAGGCAGCATGAGGAATGGATTTATTCCTCTCTCTAGTACCCAGCAGTCTGAGAGAAACCCATGAACTGACAGCTTATGCTTCAGTTATATACATGTAAATATATATAATATATATTCGTCAGGCACTGTGGCTCCCGCCTGTAATCCTAGCACTTTGGTAGGCCAAGGTGGGAGGATTGTTTGAGCCTAAGGTGTTTGAGACCAACCAGGGCCACATAGAAGAGACCCCATCTCTATTTAAATAAATAGATCAATAATATATAAAACTACAGTATAAAAAATATATCTTCTCGCCAAGTGCAGTGGCTCATGCCTATAACCCCAGCTCTTTGGGAGGCCAAGGAGAAAAGATTGCCTGAACCCAGGAGTTCAGTACCAGTCTGGGCAACATGGCGAGACCTTGTCTCCACAATAAATTATAAAACAAAAAAAGTTAGCATAGTGGCTACTCAGCAGGCTGAGGCAGGAAGATCTCCTGAGCCCCAGAGGTCATGGTTGCTATAGCCGTGACTATGCCACCGCATGCCAGCCTGGGTGACAGAGTGAGACTCTGACTCAAAAAATAAATTAATTAAATTAAATATGTAATCTCTATGTCTGTGTGTGTATATACTATCCTCAACCTCAGTAGACAGTGACTGTGAGCTGCCTGGTGCTTAGAAGGCTATCAGCTTAGGGACCAGTGGAAGTGGCTTGCAGACCTCGCTACTTGCTGGAATCACCTGGGCAGTGTTTAAACCCTGCAGGTCTCAGCACCAGAGGGTCCCATCTATCGGACCTTGCGTGGAGCCCTGAGGGACGCTCGTCTCCTCCCACAGGCGATTCCTCGGCAGCCTAGCATCCTGTCACTGAAGCGTGCCCGACTTTGCTGTATCTTCGTTCTCACTTTCCCAATTCTAGAGCTCTGGGCTTCTTCAGGTGGTGGTTGAGGAACAACTACCGTAGTCCCAGCTCTGCCACTGGTGGTGTGACCTTTGACAAGCTACCCACTCTCTGCCCTTCTGTTTTCTCATCTATAAAATGGAGACTGCAAGGAGTCTAAAATGACAATGTTCTGATGGAGATCACATCTCGAATGCCTCAATGCCTCAGTTTCCCCCTTGCTCTTGTGGCATTTTAGCCAGAGCCCACGCACACCCCTGGTGAGGCTTTAGTGTACTGTACAAGAGTGGTCCAACCCTGCAGTCCTGCTGGGGGGAGCCCAAGTCCCACTTTGCCTTTTCCTCAGTGTGCTTGGGACTTCTGGAGAGCTAGCGTCCTGTCCTGTTGGAGCCCACCCGGACTTGCCCCTCCATGACTGTCCTTACCTCCCGTCTCCTCACTCTCTGTCCTCCCCTTCCCGGTCTGTGGCTCACTCCCCTCTCCCCGGCTGTGTTCCAGAGCCTGGCCTATGCCCTGCCCACCCCTGCCAACATCCTCCCTGGGTGCTTTGACCACCATTTCCAAGCAGATCATGGGCCTTGGAATTATTCATGCTTCCTGCCCTCAGAAGACCCAAAACTGGAGGCCAGGGGACCTTCATCTGAAGCCCCTTCTCCCGAGATTCTCCCTACCCATCATCTCCTGCTACTGTGGGGGCTCAAATCTCCTTGGCGAGGCCTGGAATGGGGAGGAGCTCACTCCTGAGAAGTGACCATCCTTTACTCCACAGATAAGGACTTGAGTGTCTGCCACGTGCCAGCCACTGTCCAGGGCACAGGACAGAGCAGCCATGAGACAAACACGTCCCTGCCTTCAGGGAGCTTCTGGTCTAGACAAGACAGGAAAAAGAAGTAGATAGAAAATGGCAGGCGAGGTTTTGAGATTTGAGAGGAGATGAGGTCTGCTGCTCACAAGGCCTGGAAAATCTGGGGAAACTTCTCAGATGACTCTGGAGTTGAGGTTGAATGAAGAGAAGAATCTGGTCATGCCAAGATCAAAGAACTTTCTTTAAAAAAAAAAAAAAAAGCCGGGCTCGGCTCAGCCTGTAATCCCACGCCTTTGGGAGGCTGAGGTGAGTGGATTGCCTGAGCCCGCGGGTTCGAGACCCGCCTGGGCAGCAAGACCTCATCTCTACAATAAATAAAAAAAATCAGCTGGGTATAGTAGAGCATGCCTATAATTCCGGCTTCTTGGAAGGCTGAGGCGGAAGGACTGCCAGAGCCCAGCAGGTCGAGGCTGCGGTGGCCGGGAGCGGCCACTGCACTCCAGTCTGGGCGACAGAGTGAGACTCCAACTCAAAAATAAATAAATAGAAAAAAATTAAATTTAAAAAAAATAGAGGAGGATTTAGCCTGGACGCAGTGACTCACACCTATAATCCCAGCACTTTGGGAGGCCAAGGTGAGAAGATTGCCTGAGCCCGCGGGTTCAAGACCAGCCTGGGCAACTTGGTGAGAACTCATCTCTACACTAAATAAAAAATTAGCTGGGCATAGTGGCATGTGCCTGTAGTTCCACTACTTGGAAGACTGAGGTGGAAGGATCACCTGAGCCCAGCAGGTCGAGGCTGTGGTGGCCATGAGCATGCCACTGCACTCCAGCCTGGGTGACAGAGTGAGACTCCAACTCAATAAATAAATAAATAAATAGAAAGTAGAATTTATTGAGAGGGCAGAAAAGCTCCCACAGTGGGAGGGGCCCCAAAGGGGTTGCCCTAAAGAACTTTCCAGACAGAGGGAACAGTGCATGCAAAGGCCCTGCTGCCCTAAGGGGCGGAGGTGAAGCCTGGCTTCCCGGGCAAAAGGAAGGGGCACTGATTTGGGGTACTAAGCCATCCCATGATTCTTTTGAGTTCTCCGTGAGGGCCAGGACCCTGGGGGACATGTCTTCATGTCCTCCCCTAGAGCCTGCAAAGAGGCCCACGTATTCGGTGTCCTCAGGGAGCACACTGATGGACAGGTGGCTGGAAAAGGGACATATAAGCTCCACCTCTTGGGGCAGCCTGAGCTGACTGAGTTCCTGCCCCAGGGGTGGGTGATGGGATGGAGGTGTGGCATGGTCTGAGAGCTGAGGGGGCTCCTGGCCCAGACCAGCCCCTTCTAACTCAAAAGCCTGGGTCCCGACCCGTGGTTTCCACCCTGTCTCCTACACTAGGGGTGACAGAGAGCACTTAGGTCATGGTGTCCTTGTGGTATTAGACCCAGGGGGTCAAGGCTGTTGAACTGTTAGCCTCCAGCGAGCTCCAAATTTCCCGATTTTTAAGCATTTTCTTTTTGAGTTGGTGTTTCTCCTCCATTGTCCAGGTTGGAGCGCAGTGGCACACTCACGGCCACCCCAGTGTCGACCTGCTGGGCTCCAGCAATCCTTCTGCCTCAGCCTTCCAAGTAGCTGGAACTACAGGCGTGTGCTACTACGCCTGGCTAATTTTTTTTTTTTATTGTAGCAACAACGTCTCACCAAATTGCCTGGACTGGTCTCTAACCTGCGGGCTCAAGCAATTCACTTGCCTCAGCCTCCCAAAGTGCTGAGATTATAGGCTGAGCCACTGAGCCCGGCCTAACTTTCTCTTTTTTAAAAGTGTACAATTCATTGTATTTTAGTATATCCACAGACATGTGTGACCGTCACTATCATCAACTTCATAATATTTTCATCACCTTAAAAAGAAACCCCACACCCTTCAGAGATCAGCTCTCTTCCATTCCCCGTCAGCCCTAATCAACCACCAGCCTAATTTTTATCTCTGTGGATTTGCCTATTCTGGGCATTTCATATAAATGGAATCTGATAACACATGGTCTTCTGTGTCTGACTTCTTTAACTTAACATAATATCCTCAAGGTTCATCCATGTTGTAGGTTGCATCAGTCTTTCATTCCTGTTTATGGCTGGATAGTATTCCATTGAATGGATAGGGATGTTTTATCTACCCATTCATTTGTTGAGGGATGTGTGGGTTTTTTCCACCTTTTGGCAATGGTGAATAATGCTGCTGTGAACATTCTTGTGAACGTTTTGTGTAGATGTAGGTTTGAGTTGCTGGGTCCCAGGGTGACTCTGTGTTTGATGTTTGAGGAACTTCCAGATGGTTCTCCAAGTGGCTGCACCACTTTACATTCCCACCAGCAGTGTATGAGGGCTCTGACTGCTCTGCTTTGACAGATTTTAATTGACTGCCCAGCCCGGGCCTAGTTCCTGGTTCCAGGGGTGAACTTCCGAAAGGTCTGGACCAGGTTCCTGGGCTCCTCTACGCCAGACCCTGCCAGAGGTTCTGGGACTGGCTGGACCCAGGCCTAGTGAGCCGGGTGATGTGGAAGGAAGGGAGGGTACATGCTCTGTGGCTTCCTGGGTAGAGACCACCGAAGACGGAACGTGAGCCAGTGGGAGAGAGCCTTCCTCAGCGCCGTTTTCTACAGGATGGGATTGAGGATGCGATGTGGTTTTAGACAACTCTGTCGTGAAGTGACATGAAGCCGCTCAGTGAGAAAGTGGTTCCCCTTCGGCTCCCTCTCAGCTGTCCCGATTCCATCAAGAGGACTGTCTTGGCTGATGCCAGCATGTTTTACACTGCTCCAACTCATGTGGTCTTTTAAGTTAAACAGGGCAAGTCTCCAGCTTCCCTCCTTGGGCAGGCAACAGTACCGAACTGTTGTTCTAATTTGTGAACTTGTGTTTTGTGAGAGATGGGGGAGGGGGCTAATTATTTTCACCATCAATTTCTATTTGTGGCAAGTGATGCTGATTTTCCATTCCCAGGGAATCAAAAGATTTCTTTTCAAAATACATGTATTTATGTTAGAAAGCGGGTTGACTTAAGGGCAAGTATGAAGTCAAGTTTCCCAGTAGTACTTAAGAAGGTGGTCGACTGGTGGCTGAAGTTTAGGAACATCTGTTCTAAAGTCTAGGGCCCAATAATCAGATGCAGTGTTGGGACAGTGAGGTCCCCAGGTCCAGGACACGTACACATGAATGCTGGATGCTGGATGCTGGGAACATAATCCAGGCAGAGGCTGGGGGCAGGGGTGGTTCTGATGATGACACTGCGATTCAGCTGAGACTGCATGAGTGTGCGATTTCCATTGTGTTGGGTCCATGTCCCAGTTCCACGGCTGGACATTGTCATTGCTGCAGACTCAACATCACCAGAGGCTCTCCCGTGGGGGAGGGCGAGGCATCCAAGAGAGCTGCGTTTCTCTCCAGCATGCCCACCTCACGCTCACAGCCACTGCAGCCTCGACCTACTGGGCTCAGGCCGTCCTTCCACCTCAGACTCCCAAGTAGCTGCAACCACAGGTGTGTGCCACCATACCTGGTTAATTTTTTGATTAGGCCGTCTGGTGGGGAAATGTCACTGTGGGATTCCAAGTTCATGGAAATGGCTCCTGGCTCAGAAACACTACCCATGGAGCCAGTTCAGCATCTGCCCTGGTCTTGGACTTTTCGCGGTATGACCCCTTCCTGTCGATGCCCCCTCCCCACAGCTCCCCAGTTAAAAGGCATAACTTCCAGCTCTCAGGTTGGCGAGTCCGTATAGGCTGAGGACCCTAAGGGAGAGATGCTGTGTTAGGGCTCTGCAGAGAAGCAGAACCTATCGAATGCGTGTATATTTAGAGAAAGGTGTTTTGAGGAATTGTCTCATGGGATCATAGAGGCTGGAAAGTCTAAAATCTGAAAGTCGAAGCCTGAGTGGATGAGGCCCACTCCTACTCGGGCAGGCATTTACTCGATGGAGTCCGCCGATTCAGAAGTTAATCCATTCCAAAACACCCTCCCAGTAACACCACAGCCCAGCCAAATGGACACATAAAGTGAGCTATCTCAGATGCTTTCATTGCACCAGACACATAGCATTAAGTAAGACAGAATCCCTTTCAAATCACTCCCTTTTGAATTCCCTTTCACCTCTTCAAAGAGGATTTCTCTGTTCTGTGCCAATATATCTTTAAAACTTCCCAAACACGTGTGACATCCTGTTTCTGTAGAGAAGCAGAAAGCTGGCCTTGGCCTCGAACTTTCTGCAACAGGAGGTTGGAGCTGGAATTTAATAATGATGTTTTGTTTTCATTGTGTTTCTTTTTTCCCAGCACCCTCTATTTATGGCAGGCGATGCTGACTTTCCATCGTAGTTGTGATTTAAGGTTTCCTTTATAAAAATGTAAGTTTCAAAGGAGAATAAGCCTGGCAGTGCAGGAATGGCAGATCTTAGGAAACATCCACAGAGGCGTAGCTGGGACAGTCCCCAAGTGTCCCCTGCTTGTCCACCTGCCCCGAGCTGCCTGCGGCCTGCTGCACTTCCTTCCCTTCTGGAGACTACCCTGGTCCCATCTGGGAGGGGTGGCTCTCTGAGGAAGGGAAAGGCCTGAGGGTGGCAGCTCTGTGACAGATCCTTGATCACGAGGCTGGTGATGACTGGTGACATAGCCATGGCATTTGCTAGATGCCACTCTCATTACTTCCACGTAAGTATCTCCCAGCCATCCTGGGTGCAGGTGCACCGGTGTCATGCCCACCTCACAGATGGGAAAACCAAGGCACTGAGTGGTTAAGCTGTGACATTACGGTCCAGTCAGGCTGGCTCAAGTCTGTGCTCTTACCTGGTTTGTCTTGAATTACTGCCCAATCGTCTTCTACCTTTTGTCCTTCCTGTACTGACTTATAGTTAACAAGGTGGCCCTGGTTTCCTGGTCTTGAGGCTCCTTGGGGCCAGCTGGGTTGTGGGCAGTGATGCATGGTCCTCAACTTGGCAGCAAAATCTATGTACAGAAATGACAGCTCTTGTCACTTAGGAAAGAGAAAAAGAGCCAAGTGCAATGGCTCACACTTGTCATCCCAGCACTTTGGGAGGTGGAGACGAGAGGACTGCCTGAGCCCATGAGTCCAAGACCAGCCTGGGCAACGTGGTGAGGCCCTGTCTCTACAATAAATCAAACACTTAGCTGGGTGTGGTGGCACATGCCTGTAGTTCCAGCTACTTGGGAGACTGAGGCGGAAGGGTTACCTGAGCCCAGCAGGTCGAGGCTGCATTGGCCATGAGTTTGCCACTGCACTCCAGCCTGGACAACATGTTGAGTGAGACTCCAACTCCAAAAAAAAAAAAAAGAGGAAAAGGTTGTTAAACTGAGCACAGCCTATCTCCTGGGGATCGCTTGAGAGTCACTAACAATGGGCTCTGTGAAGGAAAGAACATTACCAACCTAATGGGTATGAGGACAGGGAACACCCTGAGCTTGACACCTGCCTCGCCCCTAGCAGCTTAATCCAAATCAGCCTCATTCTCATACCGACAGGCCGTGTGTCTGTAAGTATCCTACCAATCTTTTCTGGGCACCTGTGAGGGTTTGCTGGGTGTGTGATTACAGGGAGCTCCTTGGATGACAGCAGCCAGTGGTAGGCTCTTTAACTGACGGGCAAGCAGGCCCCAGTCATCAGCAGGACAGCAATTACTAGCTGTTCTGTGAAGCTGCACAAACTAGCAAACATTCAATAAGTATCTGCTGAGCAATCTGGAGAACCAGGGAAGATGAGTGAGTCATGATTTCTGTCCTTGGGGAACTCTGAATCTAACAAAGCAGCATCTCCCCTGTATCAGTTAGCTCTGGCTGGGTATCAAACCACCCCCAAATGTAACAGCTTAAAATAGAAAACATCAGCCAGGTGCAGTGGCTCACCGACCTGTCATCCCATCACTTTGGGAGGTCAAGGCAGGAAGATTGCTTTAGCCTCGGAGTTCAAGACCAGTTTGAGCAACATAATGAGACCTTGTCTCTACAAAAAAATTTTAAAACTAACTGGGCATGGTGGCGCATGCCTGTAGTCCCAGCTACTCAGGAGGCTGAGGCAAAAGGATTGCCTGAGCCCAGGAGGTCAAGATTATGGTGAACCATCATCATGCCATTGCACTCCAGCCTGGATGACAAAGTGAGAGCCCCAACTCACAAAAAAAACCCAAACATCTATTTCTTCATGATTCCACCAGTGGGCAGTTTGAGCTGTGCTCAGCTAGGTGGTTTTTCTGATTTCAGCCCGGCTTTTTCATTGTCTGTGGTCAGCTACGGGCTGGCTGATCTTGGGTGGCCTTTTCTTGAAAAGCTTGTCTGTCTTTCAAGTGGTCTCCTATCCTCCAACAGGCCAGCCCGGGCTTGTTCACATGGTGG
Source organism: Carlito syrichta (assembly GCF_000164805.1). NCBI lineage: Eukaryota > Metazoa > Chordata > Mammalia > Primates > Tarsiidae > Carlito > Carlito syrichta. Next base: position 74,350 of record NW_007258765.1, read on the forward strand.
CCGGGCAGAGAGAGAGAGTGGACATGTGTGAGGCTTCTTGAGGCCTTGGCCCAGAGTTGGCAGTGTCCCACTTCTGCCACCTCTTATTGGTAAAACACATCACAAGGCCAGGTGGGGTTTAGCGGGCAGGAAAAAAAAATAATTTGTTTGAGCCGGGCGTAGTGGCTCACACCTGTAATCCCAGCACTTTGGGAGACTGAGGCAAGAGGATTGCCTGAGCCCATGGGTTTGAGACTAGCCTGGGCAGCATGGTGAGACCTCGTCTCCACAATAAATAAATTTTTAAAAAATTATCTGGGTGTGGTGGTGCTTGCCTGTGGTTCCAGCTACTTGGAAGGTTGAGGCAGAAGGATCATCTGAGCCCAGCAAGTTGAGGCTGCAGTGTCCATGAATGTGCCATTGCACTCCAACCTGGGCAACAGAGTAAGACTCCAACTTAAAAGAATTTTTTTTTTTGCATAATAGAGATGGGATCTTGTTATGTTGTCCAGACTGGCCTCAAACTCCTGACCTCAAGTGATTCTCCTGCCTCAGCCTCCCAAAGTGGGATTCCAGGCATCAGCCACTGCACCTGACCGAGATTCTACCTCTTGATGGCAGGATCTGATCTGCTGAAATTTTGTTTAAATTTTTTCACTTGTGTACACGAGGAATATTAGTCCTTTTTCTTGTGTAATGTTTTATTTGGTTTGGGGATCACAGTAGTGCCAGCCTCATAGAATGAGTTGGGGGGTGTTCCCTCCTCTTTAATTTCCTGGAACAGTTTGTTTAGAATGGGTATTATTCTTCCTTAAGTATTTGGCAGAATTCACCAGTGAAGCCATTTGGGCCTAGAGTTTTTTTCTGTGGAAAGAGACTCGAGGCTCTTGATAAATATTTTTTTCTCTTTTTATTGCCAAATTTGAAAGAAAAGTCTGGCTCTATGTCTTCACTGACTGGCCCCTTAACTCCTTGAAATCTGGCTTCCTCAGTCACTCTTCAACACTTACTCATTGAGCACCATCTATAAGCAAGGCACTGCCCAGGGTGCTGGGAACACCTCCCACAGACACACACCAGGCCCGGCCCTGTAGTGAGACAGATGTGTAATGCCCAAGGAAACAACTGAACATCACATCAGGCCATGGGAGATGTGATGGGGGGAAAATGAAAAGGGCTTAAGTCTGCTTCACTAAGGTTGTAGGTGCCAAGCCTGCTCATGGGCTGACTCTTCCTCTTGGTGTCTCTTTTCTGGTCTCTCCCCTCTTGCCTCTGGGTCCCAGGCCCACTCTGGTCTGTTCCCTGCCTCTGTGCCCACTCCTCCATCTCCTTCATGGCCTTCTCTCCTCCACGCCCTCCTCTCCCTCTGTGCTTTCTCTCTGGTCTGGGTTTCTCATCCACCAGCAGCTCTGTCTACCGTCTGCACACCCATGGCATCAGGAGTCATTTATTTCTTGAGTCTGGGTCTTCCTGTGTCACCCAGGCTGGAGTGCAGTGGCATGATCACGCCCACCGCAGCCTCAGCCTCCCGGACCCAGGCCATCCTTCCACCCCAGCCTCCCGAATCACTGGGACTACATGTGTGTGCGCCACCAAGCCTGGTTAATTTTTTGTGGAGATGAGGTCTTGCTGTGTTGCCCAGGCTGGTCTCGAACTCCTGGGCTCTAGTGATCCTCTCGCCTCAGCCTCCCACAGTGCTGGGATTACAGGCGTGAGTCACCATGCCTGGCCAACATCAGGAGTTCTATTCCTAGCTGCTGTTTTCTCCTGAGTGACAGACCCGTTCCTATTTCCGGATGCCACTGATCACCAGACATCTCCAAACCCAAACGGGCTGTTTCCCTCACCCATCAGATGCACCCTCCTGCCCTGTCCCAGTGCGAGTGGTGGGACCAGAATCCTTTGCCCCAACCCTTGGCCCCTTGCCAGGTCCTGCCGGTTCTGCTTCTGGATGCGCTCTTGGGCCTCTTCCCTTCCCCCACCCCCCACCCCCGCTCCTGCCTCCATTGAGACCCTTCACTGTTTCTCCATTCACCTCCCAGCCCCATGGGTTGGTGCACCAGCATCGTCACAGATGGGAAAACCGAGGCACTGAGGGGAACAGCTGTGGCACTATGGCCCAGTCAGGCTGGCTCAAGTCTGTGCCCTCCATCGGCTTTGCTGGAATTCCTCTTGTACCCGTCTTGTACCCTTGGTCCCATCCCGTACTGACTTACAGGTGAAGCTGCTTCAGCAACTTCCTCAGATCTGCCTCCCTGCCATCCACCCTTCTGCCTGCAGGATGGTATTCTCCTAGGAGCAGGTCTTCTACCTTTCCTGCTTAAGAACCATCCCCAAGCCGGGCTTGGTGGCTCAGCCTGTAATCCCGCGCTTTGGGAGGCTGAGGTGAGTGGATGGTCTGAGGTGAGTGGATGGTCTGAGCCCGCGGGTTTGAGACCCGCCTGGGCAACTTGGCGAGACCTCATCTCTACAATA
>NW_007258765.1:76956-92195 GCF_000164805.1 Carlito syrichta
GAGCCCAGCAGGTTGAGGCTGCGGTGGCCGGGAGCGTGCCACTGCACTCCAGTTTGGGCGCCATAGTGAGACTCCAACTCAAAAAAAAAAAAAAGAACCACCCACAGCCCCCACGGCCTCTGGGATAGTGCTCTCCCTCTTCCGTGTGGCCTCCAAGACCCTCTAAAGCTTCTCACCCACAGGAGAGTTCTGGCCCGTCTCGGGGCCCAGCCCAGCACACATCCTTTTCCCATGTGCACCGTCCGCGTTGTGGGGTATCCCACACCCTTTGCTTGCAGTGCCCTCTCCCCACCACCCTGCCCATTCTCAGTGACCCGCCTCAGATGCCACATTCTCTGCAGCCTCGATCTGCTGGGCTCAGGTGATGCTTCCACCTCAGCCTTCCAAGTCACTGGAACTATAGGTGTGTGCCACCACACCCAGCTAATTTTTTGGCTTATTGTAGAGACTAGGTCTTGTCATGTATCCCAGGCTGGTCTTGAACCCGTGGGCTCAGGTAATCCTCTTGCTGCCACCTCCTAAAGTGCTGGGATTACAGGTGTGAGCCACCACGCCCAGCTTCTGACACTGCCTCCACCCTAACCCAGGGCTGGTCACACCACCTGTGTCTTATAGCACACGTGTCATCATGCCATGTCCGTCTGTTTATGTACCCTTGTCCTTCACAGACCCAGCCACTTCCAGGGCACACGGGCCATGCCTTACTCATCTTTGTGTCGCCGGGGCCTGGTACATAGCGGGTGCTCCGTGTGAATGCCCATTGGGTGAATGATTGCTCCATTTTTTTAAGAACGATCAGTGGGCTGGCAATCAGAAGCCCAGGGTTTGACCTGAGCTCTGCCACTTGAACACTGGGTGATGTGAACAAACCCCGTACTGTGATTTTTCTCCCACAAAGTGGATCGTCATCCTTGCCCGTCCTCACGACAGGCTGTCCTCTTGCTGACAGGTGTCTACCCTGCAAGCAGTGGGGAAGAGCCTTCAGCCTGGAAGGCTTGGGGATGACTGCATTCCCTGCTTCCCTTGTCCCAGTGTGCTTCAAAGGCGTGCCCCAGAATGTAGGACCTGGAGGAATGACATAGCAGTGACCAGCATCCCAAGCCACGTGTGGCCCCAGGACTTTGGATGGATCTCTGACCAGGCCTTAAAGTAACAGGGCCCCACAGGGGAAGGGAAACTCAGATTAGGCTGGGCTGCGTGGTGGATTCTCTGGTGTCAGACTGCTTGGGCTCAAATCCCCAGCTCCAGCCTTTACTAGCTGTGTGACCTTGGGGAAGTTGCCTCACCTCTCTGGGCCTTTTGTTTCTAACCTGTAAAATGAGGCTAATTATAATACCTCCAGCATAGTGATTAGATCAGTAATGAATAAATCAATACATGTAAAAGACCTTAGAACAGGGCCTGGCACATACTAGGGAATAAATGTCGGCTATCATTATTACTAAAATTGCGGTTATTACTATTCCCATAGTAATAGGAAGACACATCGCCACACAGAAAAAATGATCCACAGTGGCTTCTGTCCTGGCATGTTGCCAAATTCCAGTGTCCTGCCTGTTGCCATTTCCGGACGGAGCCAAGTGTTGACACTGTGCCCAGAGCCCCAGCCGCAGCGGGCATGGGGCTGGGCTGCCCAGGATACATGTGCTTCCGCCATCCCCAGGGCATCTCGGACTGCATGTTCCCAGCTGGCCTGTGTCCAAGCACCAGGGCAGGAGGCTGAGCTGACCTCTGCCTTCCTGAAAACAGAGGCCAAAGCCACTGTCCCCTCGGATTGCTGTGAGCAGTGGGAGGGGCCTGGCCAGCCTGGGGTTGAACCATCAACCCCAGAGCAGGCCTTGGCGTCCCTGCAGTGTGGTGTCTCTGCAGTGACTGTCCGGGAGACTGTCACCAGCAGAGCCTTCCCCAGGGTTCCATGCCAGAGCCTCCCCTGGCCTTTTGAGCAAGAACTGTGGGTGGAACTTCTGGACTGGGACTGCCCCGGACCTCCAGACGCCAAACATCTCGGGTCAGTATTGAAAGTTTCCCCGCCTCGGATTGTCCCTGGGCCTACAATTCCGGGAAAAGGCTCCAACCCGGCTGAGAACGGCTGTGGTCTAAATTGTAGGAAGGACTCCCGAGGGTGGGAATAGCGTTGGGTGGACTGAGCGGTCATCTCAATGGCACGTTCCCCTCCACGGGAAGCCAGCTGGCCTCCCCGTTGTTCCCTTGCACGTAAAGGAACGTGTGCCAAAGCAATTTCCTTTTGGCATCAGCAAGCGGGGGATGGGGCTTCCCGGGGAGAGATCTGTGATTTTATGAAGGAGAGGACAGGAGTGACGCTTACCCTGGTCGTGGGTGGGTCTCGGGGCCTTTTATTCACCTACAAGACCCTAATAGCAATTTTCTACCATCCATGGGAAACCAAGTGCAGCTTCTGGAAGAGGGAGGGCCCGTGAGTCTCCAGCAGGACACTCTTGGGTTTATCCACACCCATAGCTACATGTGCAGCACACACATACAATTTTTTCTTGAGTCAGAGTGTCACTTTGTCTCCCAGGCTCTAGTGTAGTGGCACGCTCATGGCCACTGCTGGGCTCAGGCGATCCTTCTGCCTCAGCCTTCCACGTAGCTAGAACTACAGGCATGCACCACCACACCAGACTAGTTTTTTATTTATTGTAGAAATGAGTTCTCGCCAAGTTGCCCAGGCTGGTCTCAAACCCCTGGGCTCAGGCAGTCCTCTTGCCTCTGCCTCCTCAAGTGCTGGGATTACGGGCATGAGCCACCACACCCAGCTAAGGTTTTTTTCCTTCTAGAAAAAAAATTTAATCTTAAATTCTAATATCCTGTGTTGTGTATTATTTTATGTGATTATTTTTATGGGTGTCTCGCAGAATGAGAAGTATTTAGGCCTCCATTCTGAAGACAGCTTACCAAGGTCCCTACAATACACCCCTAAACCAGGCAATGGGGCATCCACGCAAATTTCTGCACTCTGTGAGACCCACCTGAGTTTCTGGCTACTCAGATGAAGTAATAAATTAAGAACACAGAATTGAGTCCATTCAGGCATGTGTGAATGATTCTCCATATTCCAAACCAGTCTCAAAGTAGATCAATAAAGACAGCAAATGGGCTGGATGTGGTGGCTCATGCCTGCAATCCCAGTGTTTTGGGAAGCTGAGGCTGGAGGATCGCTTGAGGCCAGGAGCTTGAAATCAACCTGTGCAACAGAGTGAAATCCCTGTATCTACAAAAAATAAAAATAAAAATAAGAATAGATGCCATAAATCCTAATTATAAAAAATAGCAAATACTTCAGTGTGGCCAGTAAACTAATAGGATGAAAAATACAGGAAACCTATTTTTAGTGCAAACGAAGACTAAAGCACAGTTCTTAATCAGGCCCTTTCTTAATTTGCTCAGTCACCTCTCCACTTTAGCTCACAGGCCAGTGCAGAGAGAGGCTGCCTTCACAAATCCCTCCCACCCAGTACAGAGCTTGAGAGAAATCCAGCCAAAGGCAGAGGGTACAAAGATGACTTGATGCTGCCTTGTGCCCTCTCGCCTGCCGTGTGGTTTTCATGAGATCCTAAGCCTGTGAGTAGGAAAGAGAGTAGTAGAAAATGCCCTGTATTTGGAACTGGAAAACCAGCGGTTTGAGTCTCAGCCTTGTGAACTCTTGGCAAATTACCTGGAGCCTTTGAGAGCTTTGGTTTATCATCTGTAAAATGGGGGTAATGATATCTTGCTCTGCCAGCTTCATGAGGCTGACATGAAGACCCAGTGCAGGACGCGCTGTGTAAACTGCAGCTTGACCTCAATCATGATGAGGCTCGATTTCACGTGGGATGACCCCTATAGGCACCTCCTCCTCTGGGCTCTTCTTTATAGCCTATGTATCTTGAAGTTGTGAGGACCCCCTAACCATGGTCAGAAGCAAATCTGCAGCCTTCCCCGAAGAATGCTGTGTGCGGGTTGCTTGGCCTGCTTGAGCTGCCCGTGACAGAGAACAGAGGAGGGCAGAGTCAGGAGAGGGACTGGCTGGAGGATGCGTACTGTGAAGGGGGTGAGTCTGACCATGGGTTTGCAACCAAAACCAGACATTTGCTTTGCATCTGGGGATCTGCCACAGAAGCCTTGGGAAGATAAAAAATAAAAAAAGAACTGAAGAAATGTGAAAAGTAGAACCACAGGGAGAAAGAAAGGAGGGAAGGAAGAATTTTTTAAGGGAAAAATACAGTCATAGTACACTAGTTGGCTCTGCAGCATACACTATTTACATATGTAAAGTAGCCATGGTGATGATGCAAATGATGATTAGGGATCCAAGTCGAAATTGTATTGGGATGATTGGAGGAGAGAGGTGAGGGGTAAATGATGGTGAAGAAGAGGAACTTTTCCCTAAGCAGAAAGCAAATAAATTAATCAAGAATTAGAAGTGCATGAATGTCTAGTGAAAATATGGAGCCATCGGGGTAGGATGAGAACAGCTGAAAGGGTTAAAAGTGTTTTCAGGGAGCATTGGGGTAAGGTGAAGGCTATGGCTTTTCGTCATATGCCTTTTAGTTTTATTATCTTTTTGTTTTTTTAAAAACATCGTTTGGGTTATGTAGATCAAAATATATATATTTTTTGAGTCAGAGTCTCACTCTGTTGCCTAGGCTAGAGTGCAGTGGCATGCTCAAGACCACCACAGCCTCAACCTGCTGAACTCAGGCTATCCTTCCACCTCAGCCTTCCAAGTAGCTGGAACTACAGGCACTCGCCACCATGCCTGGCTAATTTTTTATTTATTGTAGGGGTGAGATCTTGCCAAGTTGCCCAAGCTGGTCTCAAACCCATAGGCTCAGGCAATCCTCTCACCTCAGCCTCCCAAAATGCTGGGATTATAGGAGTAAGCCACCATGCCTGGCCCAAAACACTTTAAAATAGAAGTTTCGCAAATCGTGGGACTTTGATTTCTAGACAGAAACTTGGAAAAGCTCATCTAACACGGTCTTCCACCTTCAGGTAGGTAAATGCCCAGACTCAGTGAAAACAACTTGGTTTATGCTACTGGCGAAACTTGTGCTTGAAAGTCACAGAAGCTTTTGGAAAATATCGTTGACTCTTGAAAGACGGCCATGGGCATTCTGAGGCATCTCCCACTGAGATAGAGAGGGTGACTGGAGTGGGGGCCAAGGGACCCCGTTCTAGTCCCAGCCTTGTTCTTGCTTCACTGGAGATGGAGTAAGCCTTGGCCCCCACTGGCCTCCATTCCTGCTTCCAGACAATCTGGGTTTTGAGTTTCCCAAGAGTCTACATTTCTAGAACTGTAGAATGATAGCAAATAGCTGTCAGAGAGGGAGATGGACAATAAACAAGTGAACAAGTAAGACGCTTTCAGACCATGCAAGTCCTCCAGAGAAAAGAGACTTTGGAGGATGGAATATATTATGCCGGAGTGGGGCAGGGCTACTTTACATCAGGTGGTCAGGGATAAGCATCTCTGGGGAGGGGATGTTTGAATCAAGACCTAGACAATGTCAGAGAGCCAGCCAGGGGTGGGACAGAGAGACAGCTCCAGGGAGCCGTGTTCCAGGGAGCAGACAAGGCCTGTCTAGCTAAAGTGGCACAGCACTGAAGACTGCAGGGACAAGGATGAGCTTGGGAGGGTGGGGGATGGTGGAAGTGAGAGATGACAGATCACTATTCAATATTACAGTTTTTGAAAGGAGAATAAGCTCTTGTGAATGGCAAGAATTAATTCTGATGCCGCCTCGGGTTTGCTGGGCCAGCCTCCATCCAATATGCAGCCCAAGGAGTTGTATGTTCTTCAGTATCACCAGAGAGGGCAGGGTGCAACAGGGGTGCGTGTAGTGGCAAGGAGATGGCACCAATGGGGAAAGCCTTGGAGATAGTGGAGTCTGGTCTCTAGGGACCAGAATTATACTTACAGGAAAATTAGGGGACATTAATCAGCCAAAGACATGACATCAGGGCTTCTCCACCCACCCACCCACATCATGCCTAAGAGTTCGCCTAGCATTCGATACCCTCTGAAGATCAAGATTGACAGGGCACTAACAGGGCTCAGTGTGCTTTGCAGTAAATTAAATTCACTTTTAAAGATTGCAAGTAAAATTTTTTTTTAATTGCAAGTAAAATAAATTAAATGCACATACTCTGACTCAGTGCCCCCACTAATTAGGACTCTGCCCTAACACAAATATGCAAAGAAGCGAGTGCAAGGATGTTCATAGACAGTGTGGTATGGAGACGCAGTGTCTGGCTGTCGATAGGGAACTAGCTAAGTAAACTGGCACAGCCCCACCCGAACCATCCAAAGAAAGAGTCTGAGGAATATTATCAGAAAAGCTGGGCTTGAGAATGGGGATTAGACTTGTGACTAAAGGAGCTTGCTGGAGCTCCCAGCTCCATACCCCTGCCAGCCCCTCACCCTGGGTCCCCCTAGTCAAGGGACATGGATGGGGCTCCATGGGAGCCGACATGGCACTCGCTAGCCTAGGGAGGAAGTATGGGGAAGGGCAAAGCGCTGCACTGCTTAGTGGATGCGCTCCACCAATCCAGAAAGTGGAAAATGAGTGAGGGGCAGGACATGATGTCTGTAGTGTTACTCTGGTGCGGCTTCCTCCACACGGAAACAGGAGGAGAGAGGAGTAAGTGTTCCCCCACCCCTGCAAATATGTCTGAAAGGAAGCAAAGGAAACTGAGAAGAGTGGTTGCGTCTAGGAACGGCACTAGGAACGCTAGGACTGGCGAAAGGGATAGTGGCCCAGAAGGGAGGCTTATTTTGAAATAAAGATGCAGGAGTGAAGGGTCATTTTTATTCCCTCTTAAAGATTTCCTTTACTTAACAAATAATTTCCTCTAAAGCCTCTGATGGGATCACCTGGGTTCACAAGTCCAGTAATTGATTTACTCCATTTTGTTTATTACTGGAGATCTAAATTCCAGATGTCTTGATAGGAGGTGACATTTCCTTCTCTATTCCCTAATTTTTCTGGGCGCCCGCTAGTTCAAACCAATCTCTAGCCACCTTTGTATGCCCATAGACCTTTCTTACTTGACCTCTTATAAAAACTTACACCTTCCTCTGCAGAAGCCTGCACCTGATGTCTGAAATGTCCAATCGAAATCATTCCCAGGACTTAAAGTAGTGCCTCCCAGACATCAGGCATTTGAGAGCACCCTCAGGGTTTTTGCTGACACTGAGAACCACCTGTTATTTTGCTTACATAATATTTCTCTTAAATGACTCACTCTTTAGACGTCAGTAAATTTGTTTTAAAAGAGATGTTCTATCACTACTATAAATGGTATTACTTCCTATAAAAAGAACCTTAAAATAAATATTATAAACTCAAAGCAATGTTATTAAATTCTAGCTACCAACTATAACCTAACCAAAGAGCTACATTTTATTGAAGAGAAATTGGGCCAGGTGTGGTGGTGCATGCCTGTAGTACCTTGACTCCAGGAGTTTTGGGCAGTAGTGCATTATGCAAATCGGGTGTCTGCCCTAAGTTCAGCATCTGTATGGTGACTTCCTGGGAGCAGGAGACCATCAGGTTGCCTAAGGAGGGGTGAACCAGCCCAGGTTGGAAATGGAGCAGGTCAGAACTCCCATGCTGATCAGTAGTGAGACAGTGCCTGTGAATAGCAACTGCAACATAGTGAGAAACTGTCTCTAAAAGAAAAAGAAATTGGCAAGTATTAGAGACAGACCAGTACCAAACTGGCTCTTTTTCTTTGGTGGACTCAGAAGGATTAGAATGGGACTTTCTCACTACATGGTTCAGTGTTATTTAGTGCCATGTCAATGTAGTGTCCAAAATCATGCCTTATAACATTTGAATTCCACACTTTGGGAAAGAATGGGTTAAAGCTTTTTAAAAATTATTTTCTAGAAAGTTTCAGTTATGTGTCCATATGCACTTGTATCATCTAAGCTGGACAACATGTGAAGCCATTGTCACCCTCAACAATGCCTGATAAAGCTGGCATTTTGGCATTCCAGCTGATAGTAATGAAACATAGCATTCAGCATGGTACACGAGCATTTTTTTTCAGGGTCAGAAATGCATTTTTTTTTTAAATGCATCTATTTGCATTGGCAGCATACGATGGCAGCTAAGAATGACGCAGGTCTAAACAAAGGGGATTTGTCCTTTTTAAAAGAATTGGAAGAATCTCTGAGCTGCTTCATTGGGTTTTTTCAAGTGGTGATGCACAGACTCGCAGCTGGAACCTCCCAGACTGAATTCTACAGTCACACAGCTCCCAGCTCATTGGTAATGAGTCCTGTATATGGACTCATTGGTAATGAGTCCTGTAATGGGAGAACTGTACCAGAAAAAGGCCATTTTAAATGATCCTATTTCAGAAATATCAATGGATGTTCATGTTATCAGAGTGACAGTTTCATGAGTAATAGTATCTTTGCATTATCTCAGAATACCTCCCCACACATGCCACCACATGGATGGACCTTGGAAACATTATGTTAAATGAAAGAAGACAGGCCACATCTTGTGTGATTCCACTGGTATGAAATATGTAGAGCAGGCAAATGCATAAAGACAGAGAGCACATTATTGGTGCCAGGGGCTGTGGGGAGGAGAGAACAGGGAGTGACTGCTAAATGGGTACAGAGTCGCCTTTTGGATGATGAAATGTTCTAGAACTAGATAGTGGTGATGGATGTACAACCCTGTGAATGTACTGTCACTACTGGTAAATTTTATATGACGTAGACTTTACCACAATAAAAATATCTCCTCTACAAATTACTTTGTAATTACAAAGGGAAGAATCTGTGAAAGAATCTGTGAAAGGAAATCTGTGAAAGGGAAGAATCTGTGAAAGAATCTGGCAGATCATATATAGCCAAATGATCAAAGCTAGCATCACCAATAATGAACAACTAACATACTGTGCCTCCTAGTGGGATACCCTGAGGACACTTTGCTTCTATGACATTCCTGCTAAGAAAACAAACCCGAATCAAATCATGGGCAACATCAAACACAGATATGAGGGATATTGTACAAGATTAGGTGGTCGATGTGCTTAAGTAATATAAATGTCATGAAAAGCAACGAAAGACTGAGGAACTATTTCGGATTAAAGAAGGCTAAAGAGACCTACAACAAAATGCATCATCTTGGATTGGATCTGGGCTAGGAAAAAAGAAAGCTGTATAGAACACTATTGGGATAATTGGAGAAATGTGAAGGTAGACTATAAATGTGACAGTAATATTGTGTCATGTACATTTCTTCATTGTGATCATCATATTGTGGTTATGTAAGAAGGTGTCCTTGTTTTTCAGAAGTACTAAAGTATTTAGACGAAAAGAGGTATGGTTTAGGCAACTTACTCAATGGTTCAGAGAAAATGTGTGTGTATGTTACTTAATTCATTTAAAACTGGGGCTAAAACATCAGCAGAGTGAAAATAAGGTCTAATTTGTACTGTATTTTAAGATGTGAAGCTAAAAAATATAAATAAAATGTGAAACTAAAAATTAATTTTATTTTCTACAAAATGTTGGTAATATTATCTGGTTGCAAATTATTGGACTAAAACTAAAGAATGAACCAGGTATTGATTTTAGAGGGTGGCACTGTTCCAATCAGATTGTTTGATGTGACATCGTCACTTGACGTTTGAGTTTTGTTGACCAAGAGGTCATAAAATGTTTGAAGATTTTATCAGTTTCCCCAAGTGTGACTTTTAATCCTTTGATATTCAAATCGTTCTTTTGAATGCTTTTTTTTTTACATCATTCATGTTTATTTTTTCTCTTTTATTGTGAACTTGTCCAGCTCAGACAAGTCCCACTTTGACTGCCTTTGATGGCTTTTAAGCAGCTCTCTAGTTGTTCTGCAAGATTTTCAGTTCCCTTTGCAGCCTCTTTCTGTTGTATCTTATTCAGACTGTCCTGCTAAAGTAAAAAAAAAAAAAATCAGAAATCTCAATGGTTCAATATCTGAAGGCTTATTTCTCATCATAATATCTGCCTAAGATGTGAGTCTTCACCTTTTGGGCTGCTCTATCGTCAGCCACTCCCTCAGGGAGGAGGATCCTAGAGAATTCACACCTGCTCTCCCATGCTTCAGCCTGGAAATCACACATGCTTGCAATTGGCCCATTGGTCAGAATTAGTCACCAGAGCCCCCACCTAACTGCAAGGGAGTCTAGGAAATGCAGTTTTCCTGCGTAATCAAAGAGGAAAATGAAAGGGCAGTTGTCTGCGACACATTACGTTTATATTCTGAAGTCCAATGTTGTCTACATGGGGATCGTTATTAAAAGAAGTGGTGTTTGAGTGAGGATTAATTTTATAAATGGTCAGGTCAGCCGGGCTCGGTGGCTCAGCCTGTAATCCCGCGCCTTTGGGAAGCTGAGGGAGTAGATTACCTGAGCCCGCGGGTTCGAGACCCGCCTGGGCTGCTTGGCGAGACCTCATCTTTACAATAAATTTGAAAAATAGCCGGGTGTGGTAGCGCACGCCTGTAGTTCCAGCTACTTGGAAGGCTGAGGCGAAAGGATCGCCGGAGCCCAGCAGGTCGAGGCTGCGGTGGCCTGGAGCAGCCACTGCACTCCAGTCTGGGCGACAGAGTGAGACTCCAACTCAAAAAAAATAAAAAATGAAAATAAAAATGGTCAGGTCATTAGGAAATATATTTGTATTGTCTGGTGATTACTTTTGCTTTGATATGGAGGACACTAGAATAGAATCCACAGCTTCGGGACTTGAGGTAGCAGGAACAGCATTTTAACACACACAGAGATACTCCCTCCTGACCCAGAGGTGTGATGCTTTTCTGAATTAGGGTGTTAATTGGTGCTCACCCTTCCTCTTCCTCAAGGAAAATTTGGCATTTGGATCCAACAAGGAACAGCTTCTCATGCCAGACTTCTGTCTGGTAAAGTCTCCAACAAAGAAAGAAGAGAAGAGCTGGTTTTGATTTTCTAAGACCTCATTAAAAGCTGCTTTTGGGGGGGGGTCTCACTTTGTCACCCAGGCTGGAGTACAGTGGCATGGTCACAGCTTACCACAGACTTCCTGGGCTCAGGTGATCCTCCTGCCTCAGCCTTCCACGTTGCTGGGACGCCCAGCTAATTTTTGTGATTTTTTTTTTTTTTTGTAGTGACGAGGTCTCGGTATGTTACCCAGGCTGGTCTCGAACTCCTGGGCTCAAGCATTCCTCCCCCCTCAGCCTCTGAAAGTGCTAGGATTGCAAATGTGAGCCACCGTGCCCAACTTGCTGCTTATTTTTCATTTTAATTTTGTTTTGTCATTTGCAGGTTTGAATTTCTCCCTGTCTGACATATCCCTCTCTGGGCTTTCAGCGTGACCCCTTGCCTCAACCTGCCCTGTGAAAATGTTGGTGCTTCTTGCTTTCATAATCATCTTCCACATCACCTCCGCGGCCTTGCTGTTTGTTGCCACCATCGACAATGTAAGTTCCCTTCCCCGCCAACCACAAAGGACCCCTGTGGTCCCAGAGTCAGTAGAAGCAAAGTCAAGGACATGGTCCAGGTGATCACCATCTGGGGTTGTCCTCCCTACCCAGGCACGCCCATCTTCTGAGCCCAGGCCCGGCACTCGTGACCTAAGTGAAAAGGTTCCGGGCCATCCCACATTCAGGTTTGGATGTCAGGTCCTGCAGGAAGTCCTCTGTCCTTGCCTGGCTCCAAGAAACCCTTTGAGGACAGTGTGAATTCAACTTTCTAAACCAGAGCTCTCAGCTTTACCTCTGTTGTCATTTGGAGCTGGCTGGTCTTTGTTTGGAAACCTTCCTGTGCCTTGTGGAAGGTTTGGCAACCTCCCCTGCCTTTGCCCTCTTGAGGCCGGTAGCACCCCCACCCCTAGTTGTAACACCCAGAAATGATTTCAGACATTGCCAAATGCCCTGCAGGGAGCATCATCGCCCTCTGTTGAAGACCACCACCCTAGTCCCCCAGGTGACCTATCCCAGGTGACCCCTGGCATCCCCTTACCAGCCCCTGTGGCTAGTCCACCTGGCCTATCCCCTCCACAGAGCTCATGCTTGGGCCCTTCCAGATTCCACCTGTGCCCCCATGAAAAACTTCCCTTTAGTGTCCAGCTTGTGGCCATCTGGTGGGAAGGTATTTGATAAATAACCTCTTGGCATAGATTCGTGTCCCTCCAGGCAGGAAATGAAGCTTTTGCACAGAGCTCCCCCATGTCCCAGACACTTTGCCAAAGCCCTGGCTTCAGTCCTGATCATTTCAGACTGCAGAAGTATAAGGGGGCAGAAACCTTGCTTGGAAAGCCAAAAAGTGTGCCCTACAAGTGGCCACCAACTCTGCCTACATATAGGACTCCCGCTGACCAATAGTCGTAACAGTAAGAACATAAATGATGACACCTGTCACCTAGAGAGCCATCCCGTGCCAGGGCCTGGGCAAGACCTTTCACACACGTCATCTCATGGGATCCTCACCCCAGCTGTAACAGGCTGGTGCTCTCCTGGCACTGGTTTACAGGTAGGGAAACCAAGCCTCAGGGCAGTGCGGACACTTGGCGGAGTTTACACAGCTGTCAAAGGCAGAGCCAGAATTTGAACCACTCCAGAGACTCCTGGTCCTAGATTCTGTCAGGGAGATCTGGTTTGGGTTCTGAAAGTTCTTGCCAAGCTGCCATGAGTGGCCTGGGGTCACCTTGGTGCTATGGGCCATGCTATTTGGACTTCCATCCCAAGGGCCCTCTGTCTGTGAAATAAATGGGATTGAATGTTCTTTTACAATCTCCTTTTTTTTTTAGACAGGGTCTCACTCTGCCACCAAGGCTGGAGAGCAGTGGCCTGATCATAACTCACTCCAGCCTTGAACTCCTGACCTCAAGCAATCCTCCTACGTCAGCCTCCCAAGTAACCGAGACTGCAGTCACACCCCGCTACGCACAACTAATTTTTTATTTTTTGTACAGGCAGGATCTTACTATGTTGCCCAGGCTTGTCTCTAACTCCTGGTTTCAAGAGATCCTCCCACCTTAGCTTTCTGCCAAAGTGTTGGGATTATAGGCATGAGCCATGGCGCCTGGCCAGAATATTCTTTTTCTATTTCCTGCATCTAAGCCTTTGGGACCTATAAAGGTCCTAGACTTAGTGGAAGGGATAGACAGACACTAGGGGCAGAAAACTCGTTAGCCATAGCCCCAGGGAATCCTGTTAGGCGTCCCCCGGACATGTATACTATCATGGCACTTACTGAGAAGACGCAGATGGACATTTCTGCCCACCAGTGAGTCTGATTGGTTTGTGTCATGCATTTGGAATTGTGCTTGGCATTGTAGCTGGGCGCTCCCTGAAAATTTGTTGACTGCATGAGTGGTGGGGGATTCCACTTTTGGGGTGAATAGAGTATAAGGAGCCAGGTGCAGTGGCTCATGTTTGTAATCCCAGCACTTTGGGAGGCAGAGATGAGAGAATTGCCTGAGCCCAAGGGTGTGAGACCAGCCTGGGCAACTTGGCAAGACCTCATCTCTACAATGAAAATCACAAAAAACTAACTGGGCGTGATGGGCCCAAGCTGATCTCCAACTCCTGGACTCAGGCAATTCTCTCGTCTCTGCCTCCCAAAGGGCTCGGATTATAGGCATGAGCCACTGCGCCTGGCTGATTTTTTAAGATTTGTAGAGACAGAGTCTTGCTATATTGCCCAGGCTGGTAGGGCAGGAGCTGCAGAAGCACAGAGGGAAATGAACGCATTTGGACTGAAGTCAAGGGTCTCGCCTGGTCCTTCCCTCCTAATGTCATCCTTTCCTGATCACCCCTGTGGTTCTGGGGGAGTAGATTGCCGTTGACTCATTCCCACCAACTCAGCCTCATTTTTTCTCCCAGCCTCTGGGGTCGTAGGTCACCTCTCATCCTTCAGCAGACCAGCAGCATGGCATCACCTGGAGCTAGTGAGAAATGCAGCATCTCAGATCCCAGCCCAGGCCTGGTGAATCAGAATCTGCACTTGAAGAAGAGCCCCAGGGGATTCACATATGCACCAGTCTAAGGGGCTCTAGTGCCACCTCTGGATAGGGGTCATCTTGTGCTGTGGATTCTAGGATTTGGAACCCACCATCCCAAGGGCCCACTGTCTGTGAAATAAACGGGGCTGAATGCTCCTTTAGAATCAGCCCCGTTGGGAGTCAGTGTTGCATCACTAATGGACAGTGTTTCTCTCTGTTTCCATTTCATGTTCCAGGCCTGGTGGGTAGGAGAAGGATTTTCTGTAGATGTCTGGAGGGTGTGCATCAATACCACCATGAATTGCACAGAGATCAGTCAGTCCTTTGAAGGTGAGTGTGAATGAATGAAGCTGACGGAGGAGCACTGAGTGAGACAGGAACGTTCCCGAGTGAGGCTTTGGGGTTCCCGCCTCCCCCTCTGCTCCACCCCCAGCAAGCTCTGTGTCCTGCAGCCAGCGGGACTGTGGGAGAGAGAAGGCTGGAGACCTCCCCCAGCTAAGCCTTGAGCTTCCCCGTCTCATCCATTCTGCGGCTTTGGTTCTCATCTAGAAGTTTCTCTCCACCCCCTTTTTCATCCAAGCCTCGCCTCTAAGACCCCCCTCTTGAAGCTCAGACCAGCTTCTGTCCTGCAGGAGCAGTGTGACCCCACCTTGGTCGGGTCTGTCTCAGCATCCTTACCTGCAAAGCAGAGGTCATAGCAATGCCTGCCCCTTTAAATGGGCTAAAATATGTGAAAGCGCTTTGAAATACTGAAAATCCCGCCTAAAAACATGCTAATTGTTCTCTTTCTTTTTTTACATTTTTTTGTTTTAAAGATGTGGGGTACAATTCAGGGTTAGGTATACAAAGTTCATTATGCAGGTGACTGCTCCCTTTCCTTGTGAAGGGACTTGTTCTGTTTTTTCTCATAGAACTGATGGAGGAGACACTTTGGAGGCCCTGTTGCCTGGTAAAATGCAGGGTATTGCCGGGCTTGGTGACTCAGCCTGTAATCCCAGCACTTTGGGAGGAAGAGGTGCGAGGCCTGAGCCTGCGAATTCAAGACCAGCCCGGGCAACTTGGCGAGACCTCGTCTCTACAATAAATCAAAAATTAGCTGGACGTGGTAGCGTGCACCTGTAGTTCCGGCTACTTGGAAGGCTGAGGCGAAAGGAACGCCGGAGCCAAGCAGTTTGAGGCTGCAGTGGCCATGAGTGTGCCACTGCACGCCTGGGCAACAGAGTGAGACTCTGACTCAAAAAAAAAAAAAAAAAAAAAA
>NW_007258765.1:92215-92921 GCF_000164805.1 Carlito syrichta
CTCAGCCTCCCAAAGGCACGGGATTACAGGCTGAGCCACTGAGCCCGGCTAAGTACTTTTTTAGTAGGAGTATGTCTCAAATATTATGTGGGACATACTTACAATACAAATTATTTGTTGCTTATCTGATATTCAGGTGTAACTAAGCCTCTTGTCTTTGCACTTGTTTATGTTTATTTGCCAAATCTGACCACCCTATCTGGGGAGCAAGGGATTCTCGATTCTGGGTCCCAAAGTCTCATCATACACTCAACCACAATGTCCCCATTCACAATAAAAGCACAAAAATACCAGTAGAAGGCACCATTTACTGAAGGTTTACAGTGGGACACAGGGCTAAGTCCTTTAACATATGTGATCTCACAGCCCCATCAGGCAAGGACATACCTTGGCCCCATTTTAAGATGGAGAAACAGGACAGGCACAATGGCTCACTCCTGTAATCTCAGCACTTTGAGAGGCTGAAGTATGAGGACTGTTTGAGCCCAGGAGTTTGAGACTAGCCTGGGCAACACAGGGAGACCTTGTCTCTACAAATAATAATAATAATAGGCCGGGCTCAGTAACTCAGCCTGTAATCCCAGCACTTTGGGAGGCCAAGGTGAGTGGATTGCCTGAGCCCACGGGTTCGAGACCTGCCTGGGCAACTTGGCGAGACCTCATTTCTACAATAAGTCAAAAATTAGCCAGGTGTGGTAGCGCGCGC
>NW_007258765.1:92941-105577 GCF_000164805.1 Carlito syrichta
GACTGAGGCGGAAGGATCACTGGAGCCCAGCAGGTCGAGGTTGCGGTGGCCGGGAGCGGCCACTGCACTCCAGTCTGGGTGACAGAGTGAGACTCCAACTCAAATAATAATAATAATAATAATAAATAACCAGGCATGGTGATGCATGACTGTAGTCCCAGATACTGAGAGGAGGGAGGATTACCTTACCCCAGGAAGTCCAGGCTGTGGTAAGCTATGATCGTGCCATTGTACTCCAGCCTGAGTGACAGAGCAAGATGCCAACTCAAAGAAAAAAAGAACAACTAGGAGACTGAGGCAGGAGGAGGAGCCCAGGAGGTTGAGGCTGTGGGAAGCTGTGATCGTGCCATTGCACTGTAGCCTGGGCAACAGAGTAAGATCCCCAAGACAAAAACAAAATACAAAAAAAAAGGATGAAGAAACTGAGGCACAGAGCAGTTTAGTTATCCAAAAGTCACATAGGTAGAAGTAAATGAAAGAGCCAGAATTTCAGTCTGCATGTGACCAACTCCAAAACCCACACTTTTAACCACAAGACACCATCGGTGCTCCCTTCTCTCCGGCTGTTTATCTGTCACTAACCTTTAGCTCTGGGAACAGCCAGCCTTCCTTGTGCTCTGCAAACCCCAGCTGTCGCCAGCTGCATGGCCAACTGGGAGAGCTTGCTGTGCTCTGTGGCCGTCTCTCCAAGCCCCTGTCATCTGTGTCCCACATCCCCCATGTGGGATTATTTACTTGTTATTTTGCTTTAAAACAGAGTTTGGTGAGCCACTGGCCTGATTCACTCTGAGGGTTGTTTTTGTTTGGCCCAGAAGCTAAGAATAGTGTTTATGTTTTTAAAAAAAAACCCACACTAAAACAAAACTAAATGAAAAAAGAACATTTGACAAGAGACCATACGGTCCACAAAGCCTAAAATATTTACTGTTTGTCCCTTTACTGAAAAAGTTTGCTGATTGCTACTCTTTAAAATAACTCACTTTTTCCTTATATAAATCTACCTTAAAGGGAACTTGACTTCCCTGCCATCAGTGATGAACTCGTATCACTTGCTATACAAGAAAGGAAGTTTCTAGAAATTCTAGATTGAAAACCAAATGATGTTATCAGAGTCTGGTCAGATACACTTACTTCCTGAAGTCTCCAAGCCTGTTTCTGGTTCTTTCTATGTTAAGAAAACAAACAACCGGAACCCAGATGTTAGTGGGTGTTTTCAAAGTGCTTAAGCACCAAGTGGAGAATCCTCCTTCAGGTCCTTGGAAGAATTTAAACAAAGCAAAGTGAACATCCCTCCTGTTAAGTGGGTTTTCATTGCTTTGCGTCATTCTTGGGTTCCACGTACATTAACCTCACGGGCCGCCTCACCTGCCTACCTTTGAGAAACTCTCTTCTAAAAACGTGCATTTGTTTTTTCTCCAAAAGCCTTGTTTTCCACGTTTGCCCCGTCATACGTGGATAAAATGTTGATAATTGTTGATAAAATGCTGGTTCCTGCTCTTACCCCCTCTCCCAGGACTTTGGTAACAGAATCTCCAAGGAGAGAGGCCTGGGAATCTGCATTTTCCATAAGCATCCCAGGCAATTCCCAGGAGGGGGCAGATTTTAGAAGCACTGCTCTAAGTCTGGGGGTCACAACCTTGGACCCACATTGGAATTCCCTCATTGGCTTTACAAACCCCCAATGCCTGGTCTCCATGCCCAACATTCTGATCTATTTTGTCTTGGTATCGCCTGGTGTGGTTGCTTTATTAATGCAGCTCTCATTCACAAGCAAGGAGATGCACGCTTCTTAAGGGCTCAGTCTGATGAGTTTTGACAATTGTTAAAATACCCAGGTAACCACCATCTACAACAAGATGGACAACATCCCCAACACTTCAGAAAATTTCCCGAGCCTCTTTCCACTCAGTTGCCACCACCCCCTGCCCCAAGGGCAACCACTTCTGACTTCTGTCACTACAGTTTACTTCCGCCTGTTCTTGGGCTTATGTGAGTTGGATTCACGGGGTGGGGCTGGGTCCAGCTTCTTGTACTCATCACGAGGAACTGGCGGAGAGGCTAGACGCTCTCCCACTGACCCTAGTGTGCAGCCAGGATGAACTAAAATCCCCTGCTCTAGAAATTTCATTAAAAACTTGTAGATTATAGCCACAGTGGCGCACATCTGTAATCCCAGCACTTTGGAAGGCTGAGGCAGGAGGATCCCTTTGAGTTCAAGAATTCGAGACCAGTCTGGGCAACATAGCAAGACCTCTACAAAAAAATTAAAATTATATGTATTTCTCTCTATATATATATACACACACATACATGTATATGTATATGTATATATATGAGTGTATGTGTATATATGTAATAGCATATTGGTAATATATTACAAATTATATTTCAAGCAAAATTGCAAAAAGCAAGAAAGGAAAAGGGAGATTTGCCCTTAGGTGTGCTGTGCAACTTGGGGTCTGTCCCCTTAGCCGGCTACTTCCTGGTGACAATATCCAGCTTTCCCACAGGATGTTCCCCTGCACCCTCTAAACAGATGTGTTTAGTCCCCCTTCCTAGCCCAATGAGCTATCAGTAGCCCCATTTTGCAGGTGAAGAAACTGAGGCAATGCCAGTTCACGTGCTCGGTGCCTTCTCCACACCATCAGCACACAGCTTCGGCTGAGACCCTCACCCACCGTGTGGCCCCCTTCATTCCAGACTTTCTCCCTTCTCCCCTGAAAATTCCTTGCACCAAACCCCAAATCTTCATGCCCCAGTCTCTGTGAAGACCGATCTGAAAAGAAGGGAACCCCGTTTCTTCCTTAGCGGTGACTATGAAGACCACCCTCTGATACCCTCTGCTATGGAGTTGCAGAGCACTTTCAGAAGGCCACTCGGTCCTATGAGCCCCCAGACCCTGAGAATCCCCCTGGGGACCATTCTAAAGTGCAGACCCCCAAGCCCCTTCTTCACTTCTTGGATCTAGATTTACCAGGTTGGCACCTGGGGGTATGTCCTTTAAAAAGTCCCCGCACATGAGCCAAGCACTTGGGAACTCTGACCCAGACCAGGAGGAGCGCAGAGCGGGGTGTTCTTGCTCCATTTTCCAGATGAGAACGTGGAGGATCACCTGGTCAGGTGCGCAAAGGACACTGAGGGAAGCGGGTCTGGGAGACTCCCTGGCTGCCCCGTGCTTGGACCGTGTAGACGGCAATCTGAGCCCCTGCCCATTTGCCCGCGTCGTCCCCGCCCGGAGCTGCCCCAGGCACTGTACTCCCCGAGACCCTGGCCAGCCTGGTCCTCGGTCATGCGCCCTCTCCTCCACCTGCAGATTACGCCACCCTGCAGGCGGTCCAGGCCACCATGATCCTGTCTACCATCCTCTGTTGCATTGCCTTTCTGATCTTCGTGCTCCAGCTCTTCCGTCTCAAGCAGGGGGAGAGGTTCGTTCTAACTTCCATCATCCAGCTCATGTCCTGTAAGTAGAATGGCGGGCTTCCTGGAATAAGCACTCCCTTCCCAGACTCCCAGGAGGGAAGTCAGGAGGAGGCTGCAGACGAGGATTTGGGAAGAAGTTGGCTGCCCTCCTGGGCTGCAGTGGGTCATTCTATATTTGGGAGTTTGGATTCAGGCAGGGGTCAGGGAAAGCATCCCGGAAACATGAAGCCTGTGCTGGGTGCTGGAGAGTGAGTAGGAGTTGCCATCTACAATGTTCTGCCTTGGTCCAGAGGGGAGGGAATAGTGTGCCAGGTGGAGGAAACAGCATGACCGAAGCCATGTTTTGGAAGGAATGAATGCCAGCCAGGGGATGGAGTGTAGAAATGGGGAGGTCAGCAGGAAGTGGGCCAGAGGGGCCAGCAGGGCCACACCCCACAGGGTCTTGTAGGCTATGGTGAGGGTTCGAGGTCTTTGTCCCCAAACAGCTGGTGACAAGCCATCAGGTGACAGAAGCACCCACGTTGGGCCAGGCCTGTGCCAGCTGCTAGACGTAGAGATGAACCAGACACGCTGCCGTGCTGGAGGGTTCAAGAAAGCAAGTGTCTTAGAGCACTTTGTTCTGGTAAAGAATTTTAGCAGGGCCGAAACTGTATGAAAAGGCCACACACGAGCATTTGCCGTTGCTGTAGCTCAGTGGCCACTTAAAACTTTTCTTTTTTTCTGTGGTTTTTTTTTGAGTTGGAGTCTCACTCTGTCGCCCAGACTGGAGTGCAGTGGCCGCTCCCGGCCACCGCAGCCTCGACCTGCTGGGCTCCGGCGATCCTTCCGCCTCGGCCTTCCAAGTAGCCGGAATTACAGGCGCGCATTACCACGCCCGGCTGATTTTTTGATTTATTGTAGAGATGAGGTCTTGCTGCCCAGGCGGGTCTCGAACCCGCAGGCTCAGGCAATCCTCTCACCTCAGCCTCCCAAAGAACTGGGATTACAGGCTGAGCCACCGAGCCCAGCTTTTTTTTTTTGAGTTGGAGTCTCACTCTGTCGCCCAGACTGGAGTGCAGTAGCTGCTTCCGGCCACCTCAGCCTCGACCTGCTGGGCTTCGGCGATCCTTCTGCCTCAGTCTTCCAAGTAACTGGAACTACAGGCGCGCGCTACCACGCCCGGCTAATTTTTTTATTTATTGTAGAGATGAGGTCTCGCCTGCCCCAAGCGGGTCTCGAACCCACGGGCTCAGGCAATCCACTCACCTCAGCCTCCCAAAGGCGTGGGATTACAGGCTGAGCCGCCGAGCCCGGCTCACTTAAAGTTTTTTTATGACAAACACGCAGAAGGCCCTTCCATGGTGCTTTTGAATCGGGAGCTTAGATAATGGTTAGCATGAATGTAGCAAGAAATCTGGGCCTCGGAGCAAGCTGCTGCTTGATCCTAACCACCATCTCCTCCCAGCCCTCTACCTCCCCGACTGCATTGTTCCCACCTGGAGTCAAATCCAAACCTATCTTGTGCTCAGGATGAATCCGGGGCGTGTCACCACACCCTGGAATCAGTGACAGCTTGTTCAGTTGGGACCATCCCTGTTTTCAAGCTGGAAGTCCCGTATCCCAGGAAACCCTTCAGTCCAGGGCAGAACGGGATGGTGGATCACATGCAGTGTCTCCTCCCCTGGGGCACTTCAGCTGGACTGCCAGCACCACCCTGTCCACACAGGTGGAGAATGAAGGTGTTTTTATGAGTGAAAGACTCTGGAAGGTCACTAGGTCTTGAGAGCCCCAAGAATCCCTCTGGTGACCTTTCTATAGTGCAGACCCCCTAGGCCTGACCTGACCTATTGAACCAGAATCTGCCAGATTCGAACCTGAGGGTTGTACTCCTATTCATGGGCCAAGCATTTGAGAGCCTCAACCCAGATCAAAAGAGGGGATGAGACTCACCCAAGGACCCCAGTGGGATGGGGAGGAGGTGTCTGTTGTCCACCTCCTTTTCCTTTATTTTTTCAGTATCTCCTAATTAGAGGCATAGAACGCCCCCCAACTCACCCCATTAAAGGCAATCGGATCCTGCCACTCAACACAAAGGCAGGGCCGTGGGGAGCTGGTAACTGAAGTTTATTTTCTGTTTTTGTCTATCTGTAAGGCCACTTGGTCAAAACCGACTACCCTGATTGTGTGTGTGCGCACGAGAAAATCCTCCATATGTTAATACAAGAGTCCCATCTCCCCTTCCTCTTCCATAACACCCTCTCTCCCCTACTCCTTTGGCCATTTTCTGGTCCAAGTACCTGTCCCTCCCTGTTCTGCCCCAAGCCCCCAGAGTTTTTAAGATGCTGTATCAGCTGGGAATTTTTAGGTTCAAGCAACAGATACCCCGACTTGCGTCACGAATGGTAGCTCACAAGAATCAATAAAGGGCTGAAAGACCAGGTGTTGGGAAGAGGATTCAGACATCAGTGACTGACAGGCCGTTGCTTTTAGGAGATGCTGTCAGAATCCAGGAACCCCAGCCGGGCTCGGTGGCTCAGCCTGTAATCCCGCGCCTTTGGGAGGCTGAGGTGAGTGGATTGCCTGAGCCCGCGGGTTCGAGACCCGCCCGGGCAACGAGACCTCATCTCTACAATAAATCAAAAAATCAGCCGGGCGTGGTAGTGCATGCCTGTAATTCCGGCTACTTGGAAGGCTGAGGCAGAAGGATCGCCGGAGCCCAGCAGGTCGAGGCTGCGGTGGCCGGGAGCGGCCACTGCACTCCAGTCTGGGCGACAGAGTGAGACTCCAACTCAAAAAACAAAAACAAAAACAAAAACAAAAGAATCCAGGAACCCCGACAGTGTCCCTATCTCAATTCAGCCTTCCCAGAGGGAGAGTCCGATTGGCAGAGACTGTCTTACACACTCGACCCCCAGAGAAGGTCTGGGACCTTGATGGACAGTCCCACCAGAACTGCCCGTCCAGGAGAGGGATAGAGTCCCCAAGGAAAATCAGAGTACTCAGCCTCATCCTAGCACTAATGTCTGTGAATATTGGAACTTCAGGTGTTTCCATGAGGATACTTTTGGCTGCCTGTAACAGAAAATCCAATTAACCATGACTTCGGCCATGAAAGTGGTTCCAGTTTTTACAAAATAAGTAGCCTGGAGGTGGAAGGTGCTAGAGTGGGTTTGGCAACTCGTTGGCATCAAGCACCTTTTTAACCCTTTTATTTTGTCATCCTTAGCGCGTCGGTGATGATCCCTTCATAGCCCCCAAAAGGCTGCTGTAGCTGCAAATATTGCTCCCTGCCCTGACAGTGTCTAAAACAGTGAGCAAGGGAAAGTCAAGCAGTTTTGAAAAGCCTCCTCCCTCATCTCTCTCCTTTCAGGGAGTAATATTTTTCACTGAAGGATTTTCTGTGGTCAGGACAGGGGACACATACAAATCTGTAAACTAATAATGAGTAAACAGGAACCAGGTCTCCAGGGGGAGGGTCAGCAAACTGTGGCCCATGGGCCAGACCTGGCCTGCCTCATGTAAAAAATGCAAATAACATCTTATTGGAATACAGCCACAGCCATTCATCTTTGCGTTGTCCAAGGCTGCTGTCACGCTACAATGGCAGGGCTGAATAGTTGCAACAGTGGCCACAATAAAACCTACCCTGTTTCCTGTGTGGCCCTTTACAGGGCGAGTCTGCTGAGCTCAACCTCTGGGTTGGGCCCTAGACGGACGAGACAAAACAGGGTTCAGCTAGCAAGAACAGAAAGTGGGCCGGGCACGGTGGCTAACCCCAGTGATGTAAATAACATTTTGTGATGGAGGCCAAAGTGGAAGGATCGCTCGAAATTCGACAGGAGTGATGGCTCAGGCCTGTAATCCCAACTCTTTGGGAGACAGAGGTGAGAGGATTGACTGAGCCCAGGAGTTCGAGACCAGCCTGGGCAACTTGGCAAGATCTCGTCTCTACAATAAATCAAAAACGCAGCCCGATGTGGTGGTGTGCGCCTGTAGCTCCAGCTACTTGTAAGGCTGAGGCAGAAAGAGTGCCTGAGCCCAGAAGCTCGAGGCAACGGCGGCCTTGAGCATGCCACTGCACTCCAGCCTGGGCGACAGAGTGAGACACCGACTCAGGGAAAAAAAAGCTGAAGTTCCTCCTCCACTCCGGCCTGTGTCCCTCGGGTACCCACAGTGCACTACAGTTGGAGGTTACTCTAACTCTGCTTCTCTTCCCAACAGGCCTGTGCGTCATGATTGCAGCTTCCATCTACACAGACAGGCGCAAAGACTTTCACGAGACCAACCGGATTCACTACTCCCCGACCTCGGGGGGGGCGTTCGGCTACGCCTTCGTCCTGGCTTGGGTGGCCTTCGCCTTCACCTTCATCAGTGGCATGATGTATCTGATACTGAGGAAACGCAAATAGGGCCTCCGCCAGCTGGGTCGCCTCAGCCGTAGGGCAGGAGCCACTTCCAGATCACCGTTTTGTATATAATCATGTTTTTGTGGTTTTTCTAGCAAACATATTGTTTCCTTTAAAAGCCAAGAGAGAGAGAGAGTTTTTGCATTCTTGAGATCAGAGGATATTCTGGCATTCAGAACTCCTGCCCACTCGAAAGTCAGCAAGGCAGGAATCCAGCGAGGCTCGAATCCCAAAGCGCTCAGCAGAATGATTCTTAACCACGGGGCTGTGAGGGGGCGAGACAAGAGGCCGAGAAAGCCGGGTCTCCGTGGAAATGCCTCCTGGGCCCCTCCTCCGCTCAGCTTTCCTCCCCGAATCTCTGCTGGTGGGGGAGAGGGCATGAGAAAGGGCCCTGGCAAGGGATGCCAGCTTTCCCAAGTTCCAGGTGAGATGTAGGTGTGGCCCCTGGTATTCTGTCTACTCCCAAACCAGAGCCCAAACCTCCCACAGTGGGCTGGGTCAGTAAAGCCCCACTCAGATTTCCTGACAAAGCCACCTGCCACCTGCTGCCTTAGGGATGATGATCCTTAACCTGGGTGTAAGACTTAGACTTGCCCTAAGGCAAAAAGTCTCCACCTGGAATGTCTTAGCTCTCCTTTCAAAATGCAGACCATAGGGCCCCTCCCCAGACCCACAGAACCAGAGTCTCAAGGGATGGGGTCCTGGAACCTGTCTTTCTATCATGCCCCTTTGTGTGATGCTTAGAAGCAGGGAAGTTGGGTACTGCAGTCCCAGAGCCAGGTGGCCAGAGCTGCCTCACAAGTGCCAGCGATCTCTTTACATCGAGAGCAGGATCTGGATCTAGCCTCCATCGTGGCCAAAACCTTGGCCTCCATACCCGCAGCTGTTTCCATCCGGGCCGCCCACACACTGATCCCAAGCCCTGCAAACCCACAGCCAGACACCTTGGGTGGGGAGGAGAGCAGCCTCCTTCCCACCCTATCCCGGAAGTTCTCTCCCTTTCTAGTCCTGCTCTGCATTCTAAGGCTGACTGGCCTCTGTCCCCTATGTCTGGAGCCTGAGAGGACCTACCCACCATTCATTCATTCATTCATTCATTCATTCACCAGCATAAATCGTGGCCTGCTTGTGTGTACCAGGCCCAGGGCTACTCTCTCCAGACAGTCTCTCCCCTCCTGGGGCTCATAGCCTGGTGGAGGAGACAGATTAGTAACCAATTAGGAAAACAGATTACCCACCGACATGGAGGCCATGAGGAACACCACCAAGAATTCGAATGGAGGCTGCGGCATGGGAGGGAGCCTGCCTGGTGCCTGCTTACTTTTAAATGCTCCTGGAGGCATTTAGATCAGTCTAAATATAGCTCCATTCACTCCAGGCAGATGACATTTACTGAGCCATTCCTGTCTGTGTACATCCAGAGAACACTCCCGTGGAAGGCCCCACAGAGCTGGGGTTCTCAAGCTTTAGTAGTCCTGGTGCTGCCTGAGAGAGTCCTCAGCAGGGTTGGGTGAATGACTGAGACTGAGCTTTGGGGGTTTGCCCTTCGGGACACCTGGAAACAGCCCAGGAGAGCAGCTCTCGCCCCCACGATGTCCTCTTCCACTTGTGTTGTGAGCAGGATGCTGGGAGGTGTCCTGGGGTGGGGTGTGGGGCCTTGTGCTATTTAAACCCTTTTGCACACTTTTGCACTTGACCTTCTGCTACGTGGCGTGACGACTTGCCATCAGCTCAGTTCCGGTGGAGCTGGGGAGGCATCTGGTGGAGTAGTTTAGCGCCACTGTGGACATCTCTTCAGTGCAGGATTGGGTCTTTTCATCTACTCATTCATTCGTTCATTCGTTTTCAACAAATGGTAGTAAATGTTTACTAAGCTCCAGGCACTGTGTGAGACTCTGAACATACAGGGGTGAGCAAATTCAGAGATCCTCCCCGTCCTCATGGAGCTTGCAGTCTCTGAGACACGTCCCCTTCTTCACAGAGAGGCCACCAGCCCAGGACAGGGTGACGTGGGGCCAGGCAGAATAAATGGTCACCTCCTGCCTGAATGGAAAACAACCAGCAGGCACGTTGTGGGTGGGAATGTGGGTGGACACCCCTGGGGGTCTGTGGGATGTGACCCAAGCCTCATGGAGGAACCTGGGTCACCAGTTCCCTTGAAACTCTCTGTTGACCCTGGGGGCTTTTCGGTAATTTTTTGGTTGTCGTGATGGAAGCAAGTAAAACACCTTAGAACCAGAGATCTGGAAGGCCTAACCCCCCAAGCAATATATAAACTCCCTTCACAAAAGAACTATTGATGCATGTGAAGTGACCCTGGGGACTTTCCTGGCTGATGTCACTTCTCTAGAATATTCAGTGCCATACCCATCTGCGATACTAAGGCTTTTGGAGACATGGGAGATGCCTGAGTGTGACATGCATTTGGGAAGCTGGAAAGAGAGGATGGCATCAGGGAGAAAGCATCCAACCTTCTTACCTGTAGGTAGAATCAGCCCTCACTGGGAGCTTATCAAGTGACTCAACAATGATGAAATTAGCTAAGACATTCAAGAAGCAAATACTAGGACCAAATATTATTCCTGGCATCAACTGTATTTGAAGGAACTGTAGTTTGCGCATCTTATGACATTTTTTAAAGTACTGTAATTCACTGAGGGGCTATGTCATGGAGACAGACTAACTCATTTTGTTATTTGCATTAAAATTATTTTGGGGCTCTGTTCAAATGAGTTTGAGAATGCTTAACTTGCTGCTCTGTGTGCTTGTGTAGACCCCTATCTGAATATGGGAAAGTTAGAGACCTCTCCACCCCAACACTCCCCACTGCAGTAGGTGTACCTGTGTGCACACCAAGTCCCAGGACACTCTGTGTTGACCGGGATGAAGAAACCCAGAACTCCAAACCATATATAAACACACTAAACATAGTGGCCTAGACAGAAGCTGTTATCATAGCTGAAAATCTGTCTGTGGGCCTGGTGCGGTGACTCACACTTGTAATCGCAGCGTTTTGGGAGGCTGAGGTGAGAGGATCATTTGAGGCCAGGGGTTTGAGACCAGCCTGGACCACAGAGTGAGACACCACCTCAATTTTAAAAAGTAAATTAAAAGGGGGGATCACTAGCCCCTAATAGTTTAAAGTTTACTTATAATGGAGCAAGTTGGACAATTTTGTCATGATGGGGAAATGCCAGGGAAAGTACTAAAGGTTAATCTTTAATCTTGAATCTTGGTTTGAGGATGCATGTGATTTTAGGGTAGTTCGATACTTTTCACTCAGAGTGCCTTTGAAATAGTTCATTTTCTATGTTTTGTATAATCTGAAACTGTACATGAAAAATAAAGCTTAAAATCAAATTGCCCAGAGCAGAATCTAATGTTCCAACTCTGACGGCATCTAGAGGATGAGTTTGGGGTGACAAGGAATCGGCCGGTTTCTCGTTGAGGTGAAAACGGATTTGATAGCGAGTAGCCAGTGACTGATAATTTGTCATGGGACCATCTCCCTCTGCCTCTTTAATGAGGCTAGCTTTGTGGCCACACCACCCATGCAGTTGCAAGCAGTCCCATGCGACCAAGGGCCCCATGCTGGGTTGGATGATCTGCTGGCCGTCTTAAAATTACTGCTATTTGAGTGGGCAGCACTGTATTTTCATTTCGCAGTGGTCCATTTGTGTCCTTCATTGTATCATCAGTACAAACGGATTCTTCATTTCTATTTCATAAAGACTCCTACTCGAACAGTTGGGGTCATGGCCAGGCGCAGTGGCTCAAGCCTGTAACCCCAGCACTTTGGGAGGCCGAGGTGAGGGGATTGCCTGGGCCCACAGGTTTGAGAACAGCCTGGGCAACTTGGTGAGACTTCATCTTTACAATTAAAAAAAAAGGATGGGGTTATGAGGAGCCAGGCACAGTGGCTCACACCTGTAATTCCAGCACTTTGGGAGGCCAAGGCAACAGGATTACCTGAGCCCACGGGTTTGAGATCAGCCTGAACAACATGGCGAGACCTCATCTCTACAATAAATCCAGAAGCTAGCCAGGCATGGCAGCACGTGCCTGTAGACCCAGCTACTTACTTCCAACTAAAAGACAAACAAATAAATAAAAGGTGGGGTCATGATGAAAACCAGACTATCTTATAGCTTACTACTGGAAACCTGAAAATTCAGCCAGAGAAGGAGAGGGAGAGAGAGAGAGAAAGAGACAGAGACAGAGAATTTTCATCTGAGGAATGTCAAATGTAGTGAAAGCAGCTATCATTCTAGGAGAACACACACTTCCTTACTGCCACACAGGCATTTCAAACCAAAATCTCCAAGGTTTACTGTCTGCATTCTTTGTGTTTCTCGGTTGATTCTTTCTAGCTCGTGTGGCAGGTGGATGGAGGCCATCCCAGAACACTCAATTTTATATTCCATCCAAGAATTCAGTCTCTCATTCATTCATTCATTTGCCAAATATCTGTATAACCACTATGGCGCCGGCATTGTGCTAGGTGTCCTGGACCTCGTGTCCCTGCCCCGATCTAGAGGATTTCAGGCCCAGCCCCAAGTCTCCAGGAGTGGGGTTCCAAGGGGCTCAGGCGTGAGTCACGTGCTCACTCGTTGCCTCAACACTCCACTGGCGTCGTGAGCGAAGCCAATTACACAAGTGTAAACGATGGAGGTGGGAGGAGGGGACAATTTGTGGGAGGTTTCTACCGAAAAGGGTCCGGCCAGATGATCTCACCTGATCTAATCTAGGGGCCACGGGCCAAACCTGTCCAACTGCCTGTTTTTGTTTTGCCTGTGTACTAAAAATGTTTTGTGGGTTTTTTTTTTTTTAG
>NW_007258765.1:105597-108737 GCF_000164805.1 Carlito syrichta
TTTATTTATTTATTTAGAGTTGGAGTCTCACTCTGTTGCCCAGACTGGAGTGCAGTGGCCGCTCCCGGCCACCGCAGCCTCAACCTGCTGGGCTCCAGCGATCCTTTCGCCTCAGCCCTCCAAGTAGCTGGAGCTACAGGCATGCGCTACCACACCCAGCTGATTTTTTTTTAATTTATTGTAGAGATGAGGTCTCGCCTGCCCAGGCGAGTCTCGAACCCGCGGGCTCAGGCAATCCACTCACCTCAGCCTCCCAAAGTGCGGGATTACAGGCTGAGCCACCGAGCCCGGCTTATCCATTTTCTTTTGGATTGTTTTCTTATTACTGAGTTTCGAGTACTCTTTATATATAGTCTTTTTTCATAAAATGTATAACTCAAACTTGTGTACAAGTCTTTAATCACATACATGCTCTGAAAATATTTATCCAGTATGTGACTTGTCTTTTCATTATTTTGAAATATTTTTAAAAGAGCTTAAGTTCTTAATTTTGGTAAAGTCTAATTTGTCAATTTTTTTCTCTTATGGATCACGTTTTTGGGGTTGTATCTATGAAAACTTTGTCTAACCCATGGTAACAAAGATTTTCTCCTATGCCTTTTTCTGGAAGCTTTATAGTTTTAGGTATTATGCTTAAGTCTATGATAACTTGAGGTTAATTTTTGTAAGGGTTATAAGATATGCATTGAAATTTGAATTTTTTTGTATATGGATATCCAGTTGGTTATGCATTTCTAATAAGTTCCTGGGTGATGTTGATATTGTCCGTCTATGTGATCATACTTTGATTTGCATCGAAATATAATATATGCAAATAATTAAGGACACATGAATAGCAAATTTCATTCAAATGGAAAAAAAAACATTTAATTCTAAAAAAATGAATAAAAGAAAGTATTTTACTGTAGGATCTTTAAGAGAAGGAGCACCTCTTTAATAATTAGGAGAGACACAAGTTACATTTTTTTTTTTTTTGAGTTGGAGTCTCACTCTGTTGCCCAGATTGGAGTGCAGTGGCTGCTCCCGGCCACTGCAGCCTTAACCTGCTGGGCTCCAGCGATCCTTCTGCCTCAGCCTTCCAAGTAGCTGGAATTACAGGCATGTGCTACCACACCTGGCTGATTTTTTGATTTATTGTAGAGACGAGGTCCCGCTAACTTGCCCATGCGGGTCTCCAGCCTGCGGGCTCAGGCAATACACTCACCTCAGCCTCCCAAAGCACGGGATTACAGGCTGAGCCACCAAGTCCAGCACAAATTACATATTTTATTACTTACCGGCCTTGGGGGTAAACAGCATGCCTTGAGGATACACACACACACACACACACACACACACCCAAACAGATCAGGGAATACTAGGAGGGTGTCCAGGGAATTTATTCAAAAGATATTCCTTGGGGAGGTTTTGTGTGTGTGTGTGTGTGTGTGTGTGTGTGTGTGTGTCTGTGTGTGTGTGTCAGAGTCTCACTCTGTTGCCCAGGCTGAAGTGAAGTGTGGTGGTGCAATCACGTCTCACTGCAGCCTTGACCTCCTGGGCTCAGGCAATCCTTCCACCTCAGCCTCCCGAGTAGCTGAGACTACAGGTGCATGCCACCAGGCCAGACTAATATTTTGATTTCTTGTAGAGATGAGGTCTCACTCTGTTGCCCAGGCTGGTCTTGATCTCCCAGGCTCAGGCAATCCTCCTGTCTCGGCCTCCCAAAGGCAGGGATTACAGACATGAGCCACCACTCCTGGCCAGTTTTTTATTTTGAAATGATCAGGTAAAAAGTGAAAAGAAGAATGTTTGGTTACATGGAAAAATAGATAGCAAATTCAAATTTGGGGGGTCTATAAATAGAGTTTTATTGGAACACAGCAATACCCATTGGTTAGATACTTAATATGGTGGCCTTCATGTCACAGAAACCACATGGCCTGCAAACCCAAAATACCAACTATCTGCTCTTCCAGAAGACATCCGCCAACCCCTGGTCTAGTCAAGCAAAATGGGAACCGTCTTTTTTTTATATCTCCTTTAGGAACAAGAAGAGCTTTCCTAGAAGCTGTTTAGCAAACTCCTCCTGGTGTCTTACTGGTCTAAGGAGTCCAGTAGACTATTTTAGTCCCAGTTTCAAGTTTCCATGCTTAACCACTCACTGGAAGAAGTAATTAAGCTACTATTTAAGATTTAATTTAGGATTATTTTACAATTAACCTCTGAGCTGGGGATTGAACCGTCCCCCTGAGGGGTAGACTTCTGAACCTCATGCTCAGAGACGAAAAGAGAGACGAACTCCTGGGGGTGGCCATCACTTTCTATCGCCGACCACCCCTTGGCTTCCCACACCCATGCCTGGGTTTACAAGTTCTTAAAGTATTATCCACTTAGGGAATGACCTCACCCCTTCCCCAGAGGGATCTGACCTGAAGTCCCCACAGCTGCCTGGCCGCTCCCACTCCAGGGTCGTTGGTGGGACACAGTGACCCTCCCTACCAGGTCCAGATGGGGCTGTCATGGTCCAGCTACGGGTGGTTGAATGTTCAGCCATGTCTTCCAGACATACCTGGTATGAGATGGAGGAAAAGGAACGGGAGGCTACCACGAGTGCACCCCTTCGAGCAGGGGGTGGGCAGAGTGAAAATCAATGCCCAGTGGCCACAGGGTCACAGTTGGTCGCAAAGACCAACAACTCCCTGGCCTGGTGGGGCGGGAGATTTGCAGTCACTCAGTCCCCTGCCCTTGGTTCGGCTCAGTGGAAACATCTCCCCCATTCCCTGTACTGTACCCCATGTTCATACCTAAATGGGCAGTGGGGAGGAGCCCTGTTCCCCTTTCCTGGGCATAAGACCTCGTGTCTCAAGAGGTGCGTCAGGGTTGGATAGTTACAGGCTCTTTTTGGTCATGAATGGCGTTCCTTTGGCTATGCAAGATCTTGTCTTGACCTAATTTTTTTTTTCGTTAGTTAGAATGTCACTCTGTTGCCCAGGCTGGAGTGCAGTGGCACACTCACAGCCACCCCAGCGTCAACCTGCTGGGCTCTGGCAATCCTTCCGCCTCAGCCTTTCAAGTAGCCGGAACCACAGGCATGTGCTACCACGCCCAGCTAATTTTTGATTTGTTGTAGAGATGAGGTCTCGCCAAGTTGCCCAGGCTGG
>NW_007258765.1:108757-109455 GCF_000164805.1 Carlito syrichta
ATAAATCAAAAAATCAGCCAGGCGTGGTAGCGCATGCCTGTAATTCCGGCTACTCAGAAGGCTGAGGCGGAAGGATTGGCGGAGCCCAGCAGGTCAAGGCTGCGGTGGCCAGGAGCGGCCACTGCACTCCAACCTGGGCGACAGAGTGAGACTCCAACTCAAAAAAAAAAGAAAAAGAAAAAGAAAAACGATTGGGGTCATTTTCTGCCAACCCTACTGCCTTTGCCAAAGAATTCTGTTACCTAACTCAGGCTTATGATCTGACATGGCATAATATTCATGTTATCTCTACTTCCACCCTCACTCCCAATGAACGGGATCGTATCATGGCCGCTGCTCGGGAGTACACAAATAAAGTCCATTTAACAGACAACACGCAGCCAGTGGGGACCAAGGCTGTCCCAGCAACGGACCCCAGTTGGGACGACCCAGCCGGTCACATAGGGCATAGATGTAGAGATCACATGATACGGTGCATTCAGGCAGAACTCGAGGCAGCATCTCAAAAGGTAGATTATGATAGGTAGGTAATTACGATAAACTTAGGGAGATAACCCAAGGCCCAAATGAAAACCCAGCTGTTTTTCTAAACCGCCTCACCGAGGCTATGACTCTCCACACCCGCCTCAGTCCAGACGATCCTGCCGGGGCCACTGTTCTCACTACCCATTTCATTACCCAATCCGCCCCTGATATTC
>NW_007258765.1:110299-143034 GCF_000164805.1 Carlito syrichta
TCCACCCCAGTCATAGCCCAACACCACACCCCGGTTCGCATAGTTTTGAGAAACCCCTCTCACTTCCCTTCTAGACCCCAGTTCCCCATTTCAGCCACACACCATAAGGGCCTTAAACCCATCGTCACCGGCTTGCTTTCTCAGCGCCTCCTCATACCTATTCACTCTCCGTGTAACACCCCCATCCTTCCGGTCCGCAAACCCTCTGGAGACTACCGCTTGGTCCAGGACCTCCGTCTCATTAATGAGGCGGTGGTCCCTCTCCACCCGGTGGTTCCTAACCCCTGCACTCTTTTATCTCGGATACCGCCTCAGACAACACATTTCACTGTCACTGACCCCAAGGACGCTTTCTTTACTATCCCCCTACACCCAGACTCTTACTCCCTTTTTGCTTTCCCCTGGGAGGACCCGGACACGGAACAGGCACAACAACTTACGTGGACGGTCTTGCCGTGGGGCTTCCGGGACAGCCCCACCTCTTTGGCCAGGCTCTCGCAGCTGACCTAGCTGATCACCCTCTCCAACCTAGCCACCTCATCCAGTACGTGAATGATCTCTTACTTTGCAGCCCATCTGAGGAACTGTCGCGCACACACACAGCCACCCTGCTCAATTTCCTGGTCTCTAGGAGATCCCGGGTGTCCCCCCAGAAAGCCCAGCTCACACAACCTGAAGTCGTCTACCTTACTCCCACCACTAAGGCCCTGACAATGGACCGCCTCCACGCCGTACGGCAGCTGACACCCCCATAAAATGGCGACCAAATCCTGTCCTTCTTGGGCTTTGTGGGGTACTTCAGGCAATGGATCCCTAACCTCGCCCTGGTAGCCAAACCTCTGTATGCGGCCGCCAAGCAAACGCCTACGGGGCCCCTCACCTCCCCTGCTGAGGTTTGCAAGGCATTTGTTGCTCTCGTGACACCCTCCTGTCATCACCGCCACTGTGTCTCCCTAACCCCTCTCAGCTCTTCTGCTTGTTCACAGATGAGCGCCATAGAATAGCTGTGGGGGTCCTAACACACCGCCCGGTAGCCTACCCTCCAAACAGCTCGATACCACTGTTCAGGGGTGGCAACCCTGCCTACGGGCACTAGCGGTGGCTGCTGTTCTGACCAAGGAGGCTTTAAAACTTTCCTTCCATCACCATATCACTGTCGTCTCCCCTCACAGAGTCCACGAATTGTTGGGACATCGGGTGCTCTCTCTCCTAGGCCCCTCCAGGACACAGGAGCTCCATTTGTTGTTCCTGGATAACCCGGGAGTAACTCTGAAGCCTTCACCACCCCTTAACCCAGCGTCCCTGCTCCCTCTCCCCTCCTCTGATGCAGCGCCCACCCACTTTTGCCTGGAGGTGGTGGAGGCCCTGACTCCACCCAGGGACAGACTCTCAGATCAGCCACTTCAGTCCCCAGACCTCACTCCATTCGTGGATGGTAGTTCTGTCTGCACCCTGCAAGGCCAAAGGTGGGTAGCATATGCTATAGTCTCTGTTGACTCTGTTCTAGAGGCCCAGCCCCTTCCTCTGGACACCACTTCCCAAAAAGCGGAGCTTGTTGCTCTTACACAGGGTCTTGAGCTATCTAAAGGGCAGCAGGTAAACATCTACACCGACTCCCGATATGCCTTCCTCATTGCTCATTCCTGTGCTGCCATTTGAAAGGAAAGAGGGTATCTCACCACCAAGGACACACCCATTACCAATGCCAAACTAATTTCTAAACTACTCCAGGCCCTGCAGAGCCCATGGGAAGTTGCCATTGTCCACTGTGGAGGCCATCAAGCCTCACAGGATCCAGTGGCCAAGGGCAATGCCTGGGCAGACTCTGTCGCTAGGGGACTAAGCCAGGTCGCACCTCCCTCCCCCCTCCTCTTCCTCTCTCCCTCCCTGCAACACCTCCCCGAGGAGCTGCAGTCCCTATTAAATAAGAGGGACCATGTCACACAGCCGAACTGGATCATGCTGGGGGATTGTGTTGCACCACCACAAAATCAGGCCTCCCATATTTTGACAGAAGTCCGCCGCTCTCTGCACATTGGACCTGAGGCCATATATCGGTTTCTCTCTCCTATATTCCATCTAATGGGTTTAAAAAGCCTTATCTCTCAGGTTCATACCGCGTGCTCAGTCTGTTCTGCCGTCACTCCGCAGGGAGGATTGCGCCCCCGTATTCCCACTCACCAAATGAGGGGCCACCTCCCAGCCAAGGACTGGCAAATTGACTTCACCCGTATGCCTGTCCACAAAAAATTTCGGTATTTGCTCACTCTAGTGGATACCTTTTCAGGCTGGATTGAGGCCTTCCCCACTGCCAAGGGAAAGGCTGACGTCGTGGCCACAGTCCTTCTGGAACACATCATCCCCAGGTTCGGCCTCCCCGCCAACATCCAGACAGACCACGGACCCACCTTCACCACCAAAATTGTCCAGCAGGTGGCTGTTAGCCTGGGGGTTACCTGGAAACTCCACACCCCTTACCGCCCACAGTCATAGGGTAAGGTAGAAAGAGCAAACGGCATTTTAAAGACACACCTCACCAAGCTCATCCTAGAGGTAAAACTCGACTGGCCTGTCCTCCTCCCACTCGCCCTCTCCAGGATAAGGGTGGCTCCAAGGGCTCCGTCGGGTCTCAGCCCTTTTGAACTGCTGTATGGCAGGCCCTTTTTAATCAGTCACAACCTACCCTCCTCACCACCTCTGCTTGCTTCCTACTTGCCTTACTTGTCTCTGCTTAGACAGTTGCTACGGGAGCACGCGGAGCGAACCCTTCCCTCGGTCACTCCTGACAACCCATCAAATCCGGTTTGTACGGCCCTCCAACCGGGGGACTCAGTCCTACTAAAACAACTGTCCCCTCAAGCTCTAACCCCCCGGTGGGTTGACCCATTCACGTCCTCACCACCCCCACAGCTGCCAAATTACTGGGACACTCCTCCTGGTATCATGTCTCCTGCCTCAAATTGGCCCTGGCCAAGGGGGACCCTTGGCAATGTCAACAGGTGGGACCTACCCATCTTCGCTTCACCCAAGGTCCTGCTACTCACTCTAGTCCTGCTACCTCTCTCACGCACAACACCACCGGATGATGGCTACCCCTGGCTGTTTTATGTTGAAGAAACAGCCCAGTCATACGGTAAAGTCATCACTCAGGTTGTGGGCACTGGGCTGTGTCAGCCCAGGGGATGCCAGGCACCAGTTACCATCACCATCTCAGCGAGCCAAATGAACTCCATCAGTCAAACCTCAGCCCCGGTCTTCTGCTTCCAATATGATCAGACGGATGCCAGGTGCAGCCGGTGGCCTGACAAATATGGGGGTATCCATATGACTGGTGCAAAATGCACAATGTTTGGGCTCCCGGATAGGGAGGAAAAAGCAGTAACCCCTTACCCCATCCCTGATCCCTGGCACCCCAGGTGGGCGCAGAGAGTCAATGGAGCTTGTTTATAATTGGTACTGGAACCCCAAACCATCAGGTAAAATCCGCATTTTTCGAACATACCGCCTTGTTTTTCCTCCCCCTAACCAACTTCCCAGGCTTATTGCAGAAGCAGAAACTTCTTTGGCTAACCAACTCCCCCCGCCCCCCTCAGTGCCGACCCCCCTTCTCCATTCTCTTGGCTCCGTTTAGTACAAGAAGTTACCTCGTTACTCAACCACTCTTCGATTGGGAATGTAAGTAACAGCTTCCCTTTGTGCCGCTCTAAACCGCTCCCCTTTAACAGCAGTTCCTGTGGCACAATTGTTCCATGCCTCTCTAGTGGGCCAGTCAACCAGCCTCCTCCTATCCCTGGAGTTCCTTTGTCCTGGCCTCTCAGTAATCTCTCTAATACCTGTTATGGCAGCTCCTGCATATGCAACATTTCCAGGCCTGTGCCATCTACTCTATCTGCTCCAAGGGGTGGGTTCTTTTGGTGTAATGGCACCTTCTTCAAATCTATCAATAATTCTTACCCTTGTTGCTATCCGGTAACGCTTGTGCCACAGCTCATGTTCTATTCTGAGGAAGAGCTCTTACTCAAAGCCTTTCCTACTCCCCGTCGTGCCCGCCGCATGGCATTTCTCCCCCTCATGCTCGGTCTCACGTTTGCCACGTCCTTGGCGGCTGGAGGGCTGGGCGGAGGAGCACTGGAACATAGCCTCCTTTCTTCCCAAAATCTGGAAGAAAGGCTCCAAGCCACTCTGGAAGCATCCGCAAGCTCCCTGGCATCCCTGCAGCAGCAAATAACCTCTTTAGCCTGGGTTACTTTACAGAACTGCAAGACCTTTGATCTCCTTACAACCGGCCAGGGTGGAACCTGCATGTTTCTCCAGGAAGAATGCTGTTTCTACATTAATGAAACAGGGCTGGTAGAGGAAAATGTCAATGTCCTCTGAAAGCTGGGAGACGAACTTCGCAAAAAAAAAAAAAAACACTGCAGAATCGCCCTTCTCTGCTTGGTGGAATCCGGGCATCGCCCAATGGGTCATGCCATTCTTGGGACCTGTTCTACTTATCTGTCTTTTACTTATGGTTGCACCCTGTCTGTTTAATTTTTTGCAGTCCCGCATGAAAGAAATTTCTTGCGTCGCAGTCAATCAGCTACTCCTGCACCCCTATCCGTATGCCCCACTTCCCTCCGAGCCACCCCATCCTGGCCTCCCCTAAAACTACGCCCCCTTTCAGCTTGAAGCAGCCAGATTGAGTCAGCGCCCCTTATACCAAAGAGGTTGGGATGTTAGGTCCGGAGGGAAGCAGCACCCACCTTCCCCCACCTGCCCCTCCACCCACCGATCCCCTGTGCGCCCCTCCACCCCAAACCCACATCCGCATACCTCGCTCGAAGCTTCCTGGAACCTGCCACCAGCTTCCGAGAAGGGCCAGACGCGACGCTTCCAGCCCACGCCAGATGCCATGCTATGACTCCCCGCTTCACTGCCGCCCCCAACACCCTCCCAGATACAGCACCCTTAAAAACCCAAGCCTGCCCCTCCTTGGGCGCAACTCCCCTGGCCCATCTTCCAGGACCACAGGACCTCGCCTGGGAGTTTCTCCCCCAATAAATGCTTGGTTTGTGCCGGTCCTTTGTCCTGTGCCTCTTTCGGTATCTCCAAACGTTACAATCATAATATAGGACCTGGCTCTGCAGTGAATACGTTAAAGTCATAATGAGCTGGGCTTAGTGGCTCAGCCTGTAATCCCAGCACTTTGGGAGGCTGAGGTGAGTGGATTGCCTGAGCCCATGGGTTCGAGACCCGCCAGGGCAACTTGGTGAGACCTCATCTCTACACTAAATCAAAAAATTAGCTGGGCGTGGTAGCATGCACCTGTAATTCTGGCTACTTGGAAGGCTGAGGTGGAAGGATCGCCAGAGCCCAGCAGGTTGAGACTGCGGTGGCTGGGAGCAGCCACTGCACTCCAATCTGGGTGACAGAGTGAGACTCTGACTCAAAAATAAATAAATAAATAAAAAATAAAATAAAGTCATAATGATGCAAATACATGATTACTGATTCCACTAAAAGTAATAATAAAAGTCAAAAGGGAGAATAGGAATAGGTAAAATAATATAATGTCCAAAATCATATAAATTTGTGGGCTATTGAGATTTTCATTGTAATTATCCTTAATATATCATCATGTCTCAATTTGTAACTTTTTAACTCAACGAATCCAAATAAAACTAAATATATATTTGGCCTAAAAAAGAAATAAAGTCTCGATCTATTAAAATAAACTCAATATATAATGACAAAAATTGATAAACCAAAAAATAACAAGAAAGACTATTTTTTAGTGATATGGCAGTCACTCCAGGGTGGTGGCCTCCACTTACTACTAAGCAGTAAATGGATCTAGGGATCAGGAATGAGCATGACAGAAGCCAGCTGTTTTTTATTGTCAGGCTTTTAGTATTATTTGATTTGATTTTAACAATGTATATGTTATTTTGCTTAAAATAAAAAGTAATTCAATTTGAAAATACAGATATTCTAATCAGAATTTGATGTTTTTCTTTGAGTAATGTTGAGTCTTTTTTGGTTCAATAGTTTAATGAAGGAAAAAGCTGAATGAGGCTTTTCAAGACCATTAACTCAACTAAATATGGAAAATAGTCCTTTAGACTGGGTTTGGTGGTTCACATCCATAATCCCAGTGCTTTTGGGAGATCAAAGTAGGACAATCACTTGAGGTCAAGAGTTTGAGACTGGACAATAAGGTGAGACCCTGTCTCTACAAGAGAAATTTTAAAAATTAGCTGGGCATGATGGCACACACCTGTAGTCCCATCTACTAGGGAGGCTGAGGCAGAAGGAGCCTGTGAGCCCAGAAGTTCAAGTTACGGTGAGCTATAATTGTGCCACTGCACTCTAGCCTGGGCCAGAAAGAGTGAGATCCTGTCTCTGATAAAAAGGGAAAGAAAATAGTCAATCAATTAATCTAACTTTGGAATTATAAATACCACATAGCCCCACGAATAGGGTTGCCAGATTTAGCAAATCAAAGTAAGTATGTACCATGCAATATTTGAAACATACTTATACCAAAAAAAGTATTCACTGTTTTTCTGAAAGTCAAATTTAACTTGGCGGCCTATATTTTATCCAGCAACCCTACCCAAGAAATAGTAGGACTCATAAAAATTGCTGGAATGAGACACAATGGATGATGGAAAGTGGAAGATTTCATTGCCCATCCTAGAAGGGGGTAGCCCAATATTGATCTCAAAACATTTCTGGAGTGAGAGAGCCCAGTGTCAAGGTATTTTTCTTCTTTGTCCTCTGAGCCTGCCATCGACAGTTACAGCAAGTGCATTTATAATAGAAAGAGGCCAAGTTGCAATCCTAGAAAATGAATGTTAGCCTCCAGGAAGATAACACACAATTTCTAAGGGCCAAGAAACAGAGCAGTCAGAAAGGGAACAAATGTACATTTTTGTTGCTTTTACTTAATCCAAAATGTGCAGTGTCATGGGCCTTCCTGAGTGGGAGAGTCTTAGATCTGTGGTTTTATGTTTAATGTTCATTTGCGACCCTTGCACCAAATGTAAATTTACTTTCCTAGTATTATTATGGAAAAATGTAAACACATGAAAAAGTAGAGGAAATAGTTGAATTCCATGTATTCATCACCTAGTTTCAGTAACAGCCAACTTATGGCCAATCTTGTTTCATCTACATTTGTATGCCTTAACTCTCCCTAGTTATTTGGAAACAAATTTCAGACATCATCTAATTTCACCTCTAAATATTTCAGTATATATTTCTAACATTCAAGGACTCCCCGTCTTAAGCATAATCACAATATCCTTGTCACACACACTCCAAAATCAACAATAATTCCCAAAAAAAGCATTTTTAAAAAAATTTATTTATTTATTATAAAGATGTGGGATGCAATTCAGGATTAGTTAGACAAACATTGATGCTGGTACCCTAAAAAAGCATTTTAAATAAAATTTGCTAGATGATACAGAAGTGATCTCACAGGATTTTAGCTAACACAAGCCTTTCTGGTATTAATTAGAGTGTGGACAAGTTTAACTACCAATCTGGTGCCACTTCAGAGGAGGTAAATTCAAACACTCCAACAGGGTATTAAAATAGCTTGTCATTTTCCAAAGAACTATTAATATTGTTCATTCATTCATTCATTCATTCATTCATTCATTCATGGATCCAACAGATGTTTATTGAATATGTTAAGCACAGGATACAGAGATCAACAAGATCTGCTCTTAGCCCTGAGGGCATTGTAGAACAAAAACAGGTTTCCATCGAAGTACATGGAATTCAAAGCAGAAGGAATTAGCCAGAAATAAGGGTCTAGGGAGAACTAGCAAAATAATTCCAAAGGATGTGTACCTATTTTGAGATGGGTAACTGGAGGGACCAGCATGAACAAAGACATAAAGAAGACAATATGTCCTAATTTATTCATTCTTCAAGAGCAAAGATTAGGCCTTCCATATCTTTGAACATCTTCTGCCCTGGTCTGTGAAACACAGTGATGATTCAATTAACACTTATTGAAGAAATGAATGTAAAAATGTCCTTTTTACCCAAGTGATAAAACTTCTAAGCCATCTTGTATTGTTTCCCTACTCAAAGATTATGCCATAGAGCCCCTGCAACTGCCACTGGAAGAAGATAAACTCTGAATTTGTTTGCAACAAGGGATTATGCTGAACATGTTTGGGAAATGCTGCTTCCCTTGTGCTCCAGCTAAGTAGTTAGCTGGTGAGTTTCTGCTGATCTCCTTGATTAGTTTAAAAGATGATCAGACCATCTGCAATCCCCTGGATATCATGACCTGCCCATTGGCCTTCTAATGAGCAGATATGAAATTTACCTCACTGGTCATTTTCTCTGAAAATAAAAGCCAGAGTGAAGCTTTGCTAACCACATGATTAAAATGTATTGCCACTGAAAAGCTTTTTCTCGTGTGTGAGAGTGTGTGTGTGTGTGTGTGTGTGTGTGTGTGTGTGTGTGTGTGTGTGTGGTGGAGGTTGGATGTGCTCTAAATGAAAACTTAAATAGCCCTCTGTGATCATGATGGGGACAGGACTGTCCTGAGTAAGATTTGGTCCTATCTATTTCATAGCAGAGAAGGTCTGCATATTTGCCAGGCGGCTAGCAGTATGGTAAATGTATATGGAGTTATTTTCCATATCATTGTGTTTATTTATACAGGCCCAATTAGACCCTTTTAAAGGCTTAACTTCGTGTGGCCGCTGCAGACAGCTAGTTTACACCAAGTCCTTCTTGGCAAGACTTGAAAGGAAACAGCAAATGGCATAAACAATTGCATGTGATTATATACTGCCAAATAATGTGCATCTGGAATGACAAACAAAACTTATTAAACAGACAACAAATAGCTGAGGTAAATATCAAATATGTTAACTCTACAAAACACAGAGCTGGATCTCGTCAAAGCTTTATTAACGCAGCACAGCTGGATTAAAATAAAAAGAGCCGTTTAGACTTAAAAGCAGGGGATCTCCAAGTTGGAAAGTCTGGAATCTGTTCCTGTCTCCATCACTAATTCGCTAAGTGACATTGATTATTACTTTGATTTTTGCTTGCATTTTCCCATCAATAGAAAGAAAATTTCAAGGCTGCTCCTGAGAGCAGAGGAGAATGGTTGCCAGATGCCTCCCCAGGAAAGGAACAAAAGAGAACCGCTGTCTGGACACCTCCCGACTTACCCTGCAATCTCCAAGAACTTGACGCCCCTTGGAAATAGAGCTGGCCTAGGCAAAAACTCGTGAGGGAGACGACACTTAAAAGTCAGGTGGCCACTGTGACCATGGGCTTTGGG
Organism: Carlito syrichta; assembly: GCF_000164805.1. NCBI lineage: Eukaryota > Metazoa > Chordata > Mammalia > Primates > Tarsiidae > Carlito > Carlito syrichta. Next base: position 119,604 of record NW_007258765.1, read on the forward strand.
GGCGTGGCTTCATGAGGAGGAAGTTGTTACTGATCATGACCAGCTCTGTTTGGGAGAAGATGGGGGGAGGGAAGCAGAGAGCAGTCCCAAAGGATGGACTTATGCAGACACCAGAGACATTTGAGACCATATGTGATTATGGGCATCTCTTAGTCTCCTCGATAGAACTTGCCCTAAAAGTAAAGCATTGTCAATAAATTCTTTTTTTCTTTCTAGAGACAGGGTCTCAAACTCCTGGCCTTGAGCAATCCTCCCAGCTTGGCCTCCCAAAGTACTGGGATTACAGGTGTGAGCCACCATGTCCGGCCATTGCCGGTGAATTCTTAGATCTTGTCTTATCTACCTGTGTTAGTTTCCTACCTTGTGACCTCCTGGGAGGTCATCTGCCTCACACACCAGGGTCCCCACGATTCTCTAGATCAGAAGTGTTCAACTTGGCTGCACGGAAGAATAACTCAAGGAGATTTAAAAAAATTTTAATACCCATGCTGTACTCCCAGAATCTGAGGGTGAGACCAAAGCATCGGTAATTTTTTAAGTCCCCTAGGTGGTTACAAAGTGCAGCCAAGGTTGAGAAGCACTGAACTACCGGTCCAAATTGCTCATCGTGATTTAAAGCAGTAGCACTTCTTAATGTTGGAGTGGCACTTGAATCACTTGTGGTGATTTTAAATGCCACATTTACCTAGGCTTCACCATCTAAATATATCTCAAATGCATTACTTCCCTTCTCTACTGTTTCTGTATTAATTCAGGCCACTAGGATCTCTCTCCTTGACCTCTACAACAGTGCCTATTTTCACAGCACCTAGAGTGAGACTTTGACGCATAAATCTCATCATTTATTGCCACACTCTCAATCCTTCAGTGGCTTTCCATCACACTTAGACAACGATCCAAAGTTCTAATATGGCCGACTGGCCCTAAGTGCCTAACCCCTGCCTCTTTTTTGCTGGCCTCATTGCCTCTACAATATACTTGGTAGTCTTCAGTTTTTTGCACAGTGACTCTAGTCATGTCAAGTATTTTCCATTTCCGGTGCCTAAATAATCAGGACAAATAATATTGCAGTCACCGGTGTTATTAAATGTAGGGTGACCAAACATCTTACTTTGTCCAGGACTGAGGGGTTTCCTAGGATGTGGAACTTCCAGTGCTAAAACAAGGAAAGTTTCAGGCAAACTGGGACCGTTGGTCCTCTTAGAAGTCACTTAGAAATATGTTTATTGATGCTATACTACTGTACTTCAAGCTGTAATACATGAGGATTGTTTTCTATCAATTATTTTTTAAATGTCGGGTTACAATGAAAGTTTTTCAGCTTACATTTCAGGAAGCAAATTTATTTTCCTATTGACCCCATCGCTTTAAATCTCCATTTCTGTAAAGAGATGTGTTTGAGTCCAATATATTTAGAAAACCATTCAAGTGGCACCACTGCTGTTGATTAATATACTTTTAAACCATTAATAATAAAAATGGAGTGTTTAACTATCATATGGTTCTGTTCCTTTGTAACTCAAGCCTTTGTTCTCTGCACCAAAAAAAAAAAACTGTTAAGAAACAACTTTTTTTCACGATAGAATGGTGTTAATTCATTCAAAAGCAATGACTGCAGCAGCAGGGTTCAAAGAGGTTGTATCCTAACCCTCTTAGACCGAGGAAGTGTGTACGATGCTCTCTACTACCCTCTGTTAGTATTGGTGGCTCACACCTGTGATCCCAGCCCTGTGGGAGACGGAGGCAAGAGGATTGCCTGAGTCCAGGGGTTCAAGACCAGCCTGGACAACTTGGCGAGACCTTGACTCTACAATAAATCAAAAAATTAGCCGAGCGTGGTGGTACATGCCTATGGTTCCACCTACTTGGAAGGCTGAGGCTGAGGTGACCGTGAGCGTGCCACTGAACTCTAGCCTAGGCAGCAGAGTGAGATCCTACTAAAAAAAAAAAGTATTATACTTCTCAATCAAATAGGAGCCTTTGTGAGCCAGTACCTGATAAAGTAGTTGAATGGGAAGCAAAATGCATCCCTTTGTTTTTATTCAAAAGCCGAAAGTAACAGAGTTGTTGCATAATGTGTGGGTATTGGAGTTCAGCTTTTAGAATAGTCTCATCCTGCAAAGCACAGAAGACTTGGCCAAGGTATAGGGCGGCATCTTGACTGTATCATGGTGAGAGTGTGACCAACGGAAGACAGGGAGCAGGAAGGTGGGAGGAAGGTGGAGACCCTCCCCAGTTATCCTTATCTTAGAAAGGAGAAAGGCTCTGGAAGGGAAATAGAGGTTCAGACACAGTGTGTATTGTAATAATATTCAAGGAGAGTGTATTATTTGTAGTTACAAAGATAGCCAGTAGAAGATCTAGTAATTATCATTTAATGATAAAGCACTAGGAGAAGTGAGAGGAAGAGATGGAAAGAACAAAAGTAAACTAAAACACCATTTTTCTTATCAGAGTTGGTAAATAATGTAAAGTTCAGTCAAGAAATAGAGAAATACGTATAGAGATGTGTTGGAAACCACCCCAAGGAATAAAGACAAAATCTCTCCCTCTCTTTCCTCTTTCCTCTTTTCTCTTCTCTTCTCTTCTCTACTCTCTCTCTCATGATTCATGATCAGACCTGAGCTTGGAGAGGAGGGAGGTGGAGGAGACTACCGGTTTCATCAAGAGCTGCTGAGTCTGACTTACTGTCGTGTGCACAAACTATTAAAAAGTCTGTAAAAAGTTGGTGCTATAGCAGTACAATGTGGTCACACTCCTCTTTTTAGGCAAGAGTAGGCAATATTTCAGTATTCTTGTTCAGTGAGCTCTCAGAAAATTGAGTTAGGATTATATACATTTATTCTGTGTTTCAAGAGCCTTAGAAATACTTGGAAAGTTCAAACTACCAAGCAAAGAGGTATTTTAGAAGAAGGAACAAGAGGAAGAGAAGGAAGAACATAAGTCCCAGGCTACTTTCTTGATGCCATCAGTAGTGGGAATAGCACCCATCAGCTTTAACTTCCAAGAACATCAGTACCAACTTAAGTACTAGTTACATATGGAGAGTTACATTCTGCCACCTGTCAGACCCACCCCAGTCCCCACGGCCTCCTGGTTCCAGTTCTCTGCCTCTCTATACCCAGGGCTTGTTTATTTGACACTAAGCAAATTACCATTTTTCATTTCACTTCACTCTCCATGTGATTTAGATTTTTTCTAGCATGCAAGATTATCTTCAATGGATCATTTCTCAGTTGTTGCATTTAAGAAGAATGTGCCGTCTGCATGGGGGAGAGGAGTGATTTTTTTTTTTTTTAACCCAGAGTCTTTGGTCTTAGCAACAAATCAACTTACTCATTCTAAGTACCCTGCCAGAAAGGACTACAAGTAAATCCCTCTTGGTCCAGCTGTTGGTTGAGTACAAATAAACACGGGCTGGGAGTGGAAGACCTGCCTTGCTCTCTATTTTTCTTTCTGACTTGAACTTGCATTTTCCTTCCCAATCAAGAGTTGTTATGGTTCAGCCTGCTCATGTGAATTAAAAGCCTTCCAAGCATAAAAGGGTCCTTCTCAGGGTTAGAGAATCATGTCAAGCTTAGATACACTTTATAAGGGACATGTCTTTAATCACTGTCAGGCGTCTTCTTTTGAATTGGCAGTCTTTCTTTCAGCCAGCCCCTCTCATTGGAGGATTTCCTCCCATCCATGCCTAGTTTCACATCGTTCCAGGACTGCATTCATTTGCAAAGGCACCAACCAGGGCGGAGAAATAAGGAATTGGGGGAGAGGCAGCAAATGTGAGCTTCCCCTGCAGAGAGTCAGTTGGTGGGGGGGGTAGGAGAACAACCGCCTCTCTCCCCCAGCCCTGGAAACCGGGTGGTGCAGACACTGAGCCCTCGCAGTTGTTTCTGTGGCATTGAACTGTGGTGGCAACAGTTGTGACTTCACTGAAGAAAGCGAAACAGCTGGCAAGGCTGGGTGGGTGAGCTCTTGATTTGTGCACGATAGCTTTGTAATTCACAATGGGCTTGGGCCTGCAGCAACTACAGCCAGACCAAAAAAAAAAAAAAAGTCCTTCTATTGACAATGTGGCTTCCTTCTTCCCATTGAAGTCAATGTCAAAATTGACTTTTGTAGGGGCCAAAGGGTTGAGACCAACAATTAAAAAAAAGGAACACACACACACACACACACACACACACACACACACACACACACACACAGGCAGTCTTTTTCCAGGACAATCATAGTTTTCTCATGAATTCTGAATGCCTACCTTCTTGACTGGTCATTGTGTAGAATGAAACTGGAACCTATAGACATATTTCTGAAAAATGCTGGCACCCGCAGAAAAGGAGTTTTAAAAAAAAATTTCTAAATGAAAATTTAAAAATTCTTTCTGCTTGAGAATTTGCCCTTGGTTCTATATGAAACAAGATGATACCTCTCTAAGACTTTCTGAAGAAAAACGGGGTGAGGTTGAAGGCCAGGGGAAGGTTGAAGGACTGGCCGATGTGAAAGTTGCAGGCACCAGGATGAAATCGCTTCTGTCAGACCAAAACAAAATAGGGCTGGGAAAAAGAGGAGGCTCAGGCTTACATGCCCTAGATAAGAACTATTTCCAAGGGCTTTCTCAAAATCCATCATGCACCTCTTGCTTTGATAAGGTTTATTCCTAGACATTCTTTAGGACTGCAGGAATTCAAATAAGATGGTCTCAGAAGAACACCTGCCAGGTAGAAGCATCTCCACCAATGAACTAACAACTCTTGTTTTTAACTTCTAGAACCAATGAATGCTGTTTCGAAGCAATTTATGTAAATATTTTTTTCTTTTTTTGCTAATAAAAAATGCATTCCAGATTATAATCCTCATTTATTTTCCCATGTAAAGCCAATATTAGAGATAATATTTGTAGTGTCTTTTTCTTAGGTTGATGCTGGCTGGGTAATTAGCACATACCTCTTCTACTTTACAGCTTGATGAACTGGTCTTTATTGCATAAATCTTCTTTGGTCAGGTGATTCCCTCTAGGGGACATTTGTCACTCTTTGGCCACCCAGGGGTCATTATCTATTCTAATTCTTAACAGTACTTGGACATTCCTTCAGGAAATATCTCTTGTCTCCTCCTCAGCCCTGTAACTTGGGATGGATTAACCCACCTCCTGCTCCAGGAATGAACTCTGATTGGTTTAAACCAGTCAGCTTTTCCTATCTACCTACTTATCTCCTCCACTAACTTCCAGATACATCTGTAACCCAGCCAGATCCATTGAGACACAAGAGCCATTTAAGGCTTCTGGGAGAGACACACTTCCTCTCTATCTTTCACAGGTACTATGAGAAAAGATGTTCATTCTTCCTCTGAAAGGTGTGAGGAGACCTAGGACTAGAGCTGCTACAGCCATTTTCTTCCAGGAGCTGCCTCAGAAGAGAGTGGGTATGGGAAGGAGACACAAAGTGGTGTTTGAGGATGAAGCTGAGGCAGAGGGGAACCAGTGCTCTGGAGTTCTTGTTTGGGTTGCTAGATCAAGCCTCACCTGAGGCCAGCATCTATCTGTGGACACTTCTATTATGTAAGCCAATGAACTCCCTTTATTGTTTAAGCCAGGTCAAGTTGGCTTTTCTGTTGCTTATGAAAAAATAGTCCTAGATGATATAAGTCCCTTGCTAAGAACCTTCTATATCTCCCCACTGTCCGTAAAAAACATGTTAATGGATATATTTATGGCCTTGATGGTGTGATGCTTTCACAGGTGTATACTTATGCCCAAACTCATTGAGATGTATACATTAACTATGTACAGCTTTTTATGTCAATTGTAACTTAATAAAGTTGGTTACTTTAAAAAAAAAAAGTTTAAATTTCTCAGTGTAGCATTTCAGACAGTGCCCAAGGGGAACATAGCCAAACTTTTTATTCTCTTCAATTCTTTTTAGACTTTTTATTCTGGTCTGTTCCCACTGTCTTGTCTCTCTTCTCGGCTTCCCCCTCCTTAAAGGCTACTGCCCTTAAATTTTACATTTTTCCATAACCTAGATTTTACATTGTCCCTGACCTTTCCAAACCACTCATAACTCTCTTGATCTCTGTTTCCCTTCACATTCTTCTTCCAATTATTATTTAAATTGCTCTGTTTTATTTGCCCTTTTTTGGACCATCTTGTGTAGTTAATCACTTTAATGTATATTTAGCTTATCGTCGTGAGAGCAGATCTTACAGTTTTCTGATCATCTAGCCCATTACACCTAGAACCATGTCTCACACATAGCAGGGATTAGGAATCCATACTGGTTGACTGGTAATCGTCATGTTTTTTTTTATCATTGCCAACACAAGCGGCTATGTCTGGATAAGGACAAGGACTCAAACACTACCTGGTTTGAAAACAATCAAACCGAAGGGGTCTGGCTAGACCCTTGAGAAGGCAGTGGGGCCACTCCACTCTAAGAAAACCATTCTCTTAAACAAAGTAGGCTAGTGAACTATAAACTAATTCCTAACTCTGCAAATCCCAGGGTTCATGGAAACAAATGAGGTAAACTTATTTGATGAATATATCTCTATTATGAAAGCACACTGGAGCTTGTTTAATCATAAGCAGGTATCCAATGACCATATAACATAGCCCTGTGACTCAAGAGCTGCCCGTGGCCAAATAATTTTGCCAAGAAGGTGTTCAATTTGGTGGTTCCTATTCCCAGTTCTACCTTCAAATGATGACTGGCCCATCAAGAGGTCCCCAGACCAAATCGCCAGCAGATACGGCTATGAGGGGCCGCGTGTCATCATTTCCTGGAATCACTTCCCACCTCCATTCCCTCTGGCTTCATGGAATCTGTTTACAAAGAGAAGTAAATGCTCATATTCTGCTTGACCTCCAACGTAGGTGTTATTGTGACTCTTTAAAGCTTTATGACATTATGTGGTGTATTTCCCTTGCATTCCTGCATGACCCATATTATTGTGGAAACAGGCTGTCCTTAGCATTTCACAGCCTGAACATTTAATGACATCACTCTGTGAGATGAAGAGAAAGCTATAAGAAAAATCCAATTTAGCCTGCTGTAGCCACAGTTGCCTTAATTAGTCTCCATTTTTAATGTAATAAAAGGAATAAACCTAGAGAGGGCTTGCCAGGAAAATTATAAGTTTTCAGGTACACTTGGTTACTATAAATTTTCTAACAGTAGAAAATGTTGAGCCACTGATTTGCTCTCTGTCTTGAGAACAAAGACTATAGGGAGAAAGAAAGGTCCACACAAAAAATTTTAAGACGGCATTAAGGTGGACAATCTGGTACTACCCACCACTTGGCATCCTATTTGTCCCAGAGAGTCAAGGCTCTTTCTCTCTGTGTTGGTTTTTCCCTCTCTTTGCTGGAAGCCTTACAATTTTGTGAAACATAAATATGTAATATGGAGCTGGATTGGGTTCACTCTTCACTATAAAGCTGTATTACCTACATTGGCATTTCTTTTGAGTAGTCTTCAAGCAAAGAGGCATTTGGAACATCAGATAGAATAAGGTACATTTTTCCTTGTGTGGGGGTTATATTCTTCTGAGTAAATAGATGCCTCAAAAGCAGCCAAGTCTCCATGTGGTGCATCTGAGTGGGAGTTTGATATTTGCACTGAGAAATATTGAATTCCTAGAACACCAAGAGGTGATTCAAGAATTTTCTTACAAGTCAGTTAGGCTTTAAATAAATTATTTGCATATTCATAAGCAGATATATTTCTCTAGTATGATCTAAGCATGAAAAAAAAAGAGCATCAACTATCAAATTTACCTCGTCTATCGGCATAGCACAATACACAAGAAATTAAGGTAATACGAGCTTGGGGTTTTTTTAAAAGTAGATTCCATGAAAGACCTTCAGGAGAACTAACTATCCAGGCCTTTAATATCAGTCGAGTTAGAAAACGACCACAGCCTCGAGAAGATCTCTGATATGTTGCAATCTGTGAGTTTAAATCATATGCTCTAAGTCATAAGATTACTAGCTAGCCAGTGAGCCTAGCCAGTCACCAGCATTCACACCCAAAACATTATTGCTCTCTTACTCATATAAAATATGCAGGGACTCTGGTGACTTGCTAAGGGCATTTCTCTAGAAAAATGGCTACTTCTCTCTTACCCCCACCCTCATCTCCGCAGAGACAATAAGTGCTACCAAAGGAAATGAGGAGAAAAGTGAAAATAAAATGAAAAGATTCAATGAAGTGGTGGTATATATGATCAGGCCCTCTTGGACATTGTGGTTTTATGACCTTGGGCAAGCCACTTCACCTATCTGAGCCTTATTCTTTCCTGCCCTCACATTCCCTCATTTATTCATACCTTCATTTGTTCAGTAAGTATTTATAGACTCCCTGCTATGTGCCAGGCCCTGGTCTAGGTGCTAGGGATCTAAGAGTGACCTCAGCCAAGCCCCCTGCCCTCATGGAGATTATATTCTGGTAAGGGGAGAAACAGGAAAGACAGATGATAAGCCTATAATATCTGGACATTTTAGTCAATTCCCTGGGACAAATCAAGCGGCTTTATTCTGAGTCAATGGACAAGACTTTATATTTCATTATATCAAAATAAGGGCTCATACTTGCAATCCCATCACTTTGGGAGGCAGAGGTGGGAGGACCTTTTGAGCCCAGGAGTTCGAGACCCACCTGGACAACATAATGAGACCTTGTCTCTACAAAAATTTAGCTGGGTATGGAGATGTGTGCCTGTAGTCCCGGCTACTTGGGAGGCTGAAGCAGGAGAATCACCTGAGCCCAGGAGGCTGAGGTTGCTGTGAGCTTTGACAGTGCCACCGAACTCCAGCCTAGGCAACAGAAGGAAACCCTGACTCAAAAAAAAATTAAATTAAAATAAAATAGAGACTCTGCACTTAATACACATGTATAAAATATTAAAAAGGATTTGTTCTGGTACTTTTTTTTTTTTGAGTTGGAGTCTCACTCTGTTGCCCAGACTGGAGTGCAGTGGCACACTCTTGGCCACCGTAGCCTCGCCCTGCTGGGCTCCGGTGATCCTTCCGCCTCAGCCTTCCAAGTAGCCGGAACTACAGGCGTGCGCTACCACACCCGGCTAATTTTTGATTTTTTATGGTAGAGATGAGGTCTTGCCAAGTTGCCCAGGCAGGTCTCAAACCCGCGGGCTCAGGCAATCCATTCGCCTCGGCCTCCCAAAGTGCTGGGATTACAGGCTGAGCCACTGAGCCGGCCTGTTCTGGTACATTTCTCAAAGTAGTGTTCAATTTGAACCAGAGGCAGGGGAGGGAAAAAAGCAGACCCTCCTTCACTCACTGATCGCTGTGCAGGCAGGCAGAATTCACTCAACTGCTTCACGCCGCAATGTGACCATCATACTTTCCTCAACTACCTCCTGGCTTAATCTAAGAACAAAACTGGGGTGAGCTAGGAGACAGTGGCTGATGAACCCTGAGGACTACAAAATTCAGAGGCTGAACATGGTGATGCAGATGAAGGTGTAGCGATGCTAGTGAGAATAAATAAAGAATCAACGGAGGTCGCGTACAGTCATTTCTCCCTGTGTTTCTTTCCGGTTTCCAAGGGGATCCAGATTTGCTTAATGTGGCACCATTGACAATTAAGGGGAGTGTTTTAGGCACTCGCCTAACCATATACCTAAACCCATAGATTGTTTACGGGCGCCAGTCCCTATGGACTCATTCATTTCCCTGCCAGGCACCTACACAATGGGCATTACCAGACCAAACCCACCAATCTGAAGAAACTTCCCCTCGGCCTGCACCTCTGCAGGAATTCTTAATCGGTTTGGGCTCCGAACGTTGTGTTTGCTTTGTGTTCTTTGGCACCCACATTAATATTTAAAGATGTATAAAGGGTTGCCGTTAGTTGAAAATGAACAGATGATTGGTGCAAGGAAACTGTGGATAGAATATATCTTTCTCAATTCTCAATCTGTTCTGGACTGAAGACAAGAAAAGACCATATTAGCAAAAGAAAAATTGGCCTAAATGTGAGAACAGTTGGCTTTAAAAATATATATATCATTAGGTATTCACAGAATGGCAAGGGGCCAGGAAAGCACTCAGTGGAGTTTTCCATTGCACTCCTGTCTTGTTTGCGGAGTGTGTGCTTTTTTGTCTTAAAGTGCCATGCTCCCATGTTGAGAAGCTTATCTGCACTTTAGAGGTAGTATTTCTTTCTACTTTCTATGTAAATAAAGCCGTTTAATAAGAGGCAAGCAGAAGTTTGATTTGAAGAACAGATAAGTAGACAAAGAGAAGTTAAGCTAACAGAAACCTTTCCCCTAGAAGTCCTTGTCCTTGTTAGGAATGACAGTCTGGTCCTAACCCAATGCAGCTGAAAGCTAATTGACTTTATAATTCCCCAAGCGTGGGAGAAAGGCTGGTAAAAAGACCAGGATCCGAAATCACGCAAGCGATGGAATGATTCTTTGTAGCTGCTGCTATAAATTGTGAGATTAAAAAATTCCTTTCCACCTAAAAAAGATATGTCATGACACAGCAATAAAAAGGAATGGACGACTGGGACAAGCAACAACATGGTGGAATCTCAAGAGCATGTTGAGCAAAAGAGGCCAGACACCAAAGAGCATATATTGTATGAGTCAATTGTTATGAAGTTCAAGAACAGCAAAGACTCATCTATGGAGAGTTCAGAACACTGACTGCCTCTGGGAGGGGAGTGTCAAACAGAAAGGGGCAGGAGGGAACTTTCTGGGGTGATGCAAACATCCCATATATTGACCTGGGTGGTATGTATAGAGGTGTGACCCTATGTCATTCAGCTCTATCTCAAGATTTGTGTACTTTCCTTATGCAAGTTATAGCTCATCTGTGTTTGTAAAGATGAGCTACACAAATGTAGGAGCCACCAGAAGACATTACAACCATTGATATATTTATGACACCTGCCAGGCTAGAAAAGACTCCCATATAATTATCTCTTGATTCTTGTAAACGTCTTTGAGATTAGATGGGCAAAGTGAGTCTCACTGGAATGAAAGGTAACGAGGCTGCCCCTCGCCTCCCCATTCCGACAGCCCAGGGGCATCAGTGTGCCTCGGTATTTCACAAAGGAGCATTGCTGACGGTTGGTCATTGTGTGGATCTATTCTATGAATCGCAAATGCCTTTCCCCGTAGGTGAATGGTCAACCAGAAACACCTTCCTGTGGTTTTAGTTGCCCCTAAGAGGTCACTAGACCCCGACAGAGAATGTTCGTGATTACTGCATCCCTGGATAAAGGGCTCGCGCCTCCATTTTTAACTCACAGAAGAACTGGAGCCCTGATGAGAGGCACTTTTGTTGCACACTGATGAAGAAAGGCAAGTTGGGTTGAGCCACTTTTCCTGCATTGGCTTGAGGTCCACCACACAGGTCCCTTCGCTTTTTCCATTGGCTCTGCATTTTCCATTGGCTCAGCATGGATGTGGTGTTGGGTTGGGGCTGAGCTCACCGCGTGTTCCCTGGAGGTCCAGTGATGCTGTTATCATATGTCCTTCCTCGGTCGCGCCACCAGGATCAAGGGTCTAGAACTCCCTTTGGAGCTGGATCACAGAGGGTTAGTCAGGGTCCCTACCTACACTCCATCCCCTGGGAAGGGGAGACTCTGTTGTTAGTGGAATCTCTACCAAGGCCTTCTGCTCTAGGTCATGTGCTCAAGGTCACATAATAAGCAACCAAGTAAGTGTTTGAGCCCAGCTCACCTCACCTCAAATCTTGCTCTTAATCTACTATACCAGAGGTTGGCAAACCATAGCCCATTGTTCCAATCTGGTTCACTGCCTGCTGGCTCAAGGATGCTTTTGAAATGTGTAAATGGTTACATTTGTGTCTACACAAAATATCCTCAATTTTGCTTCTTGGCCCACAAAACCTAAAATATTTAGTATCTGGTTCTTTCCAGAAAATTTTTTCAGATGCCTGCGCTGCCATTATGCTTTCTCTCAGTTTGTAACGAATAGAACCCTGACAGGGCTTATGAACAAAAGCTCCCCCACTTGGAACAACTGGAACTTCTTTTTATACAGCAAGAATGGGCAAAGGACAAGGAAAAGATCAACTTTATTAAGGTATCAACCAAGCCTATCAGGGAACAGGGAGAGTTAAATGAGGTGTAGAGACTATCAATCACATGCAGTGTCCCATCATTTAAGTCAGATAATTGCATTAGATCACCAGCTCACCTGACATCCCTTACTCCCTTGAGAGCTTGGTGACCAACTTATACATTGAGCTGGTTGACATTAAGATAATCCGTAAAAAATGACAGGAAAACATTGATGTTAACATTTAGCAATGTGCTTAGTTGATTAAATATTTATCTTGGGGTTATTAGGGCTGCAGATCATTCATTCATCCATCCACAGATATGAGGATACAGAGATAGAGGAAAGGAAAATTCCTTCTTCTGAGGAACTTGGTGACAAGTAAACAGATGTTTTCCAAGCTGCAGAGGGCAGGAGAAGGAGGAAATGTACATGACCTTGCTGGGGAATTGAGAAGGTAAAGCCCAATCTAGGTCTTGAAGGATGAATTCACCTCCCAAGTGAGCAAAGTCAGGTGGAAGGGCATGCCAGAGAACAGCATAAAAACTTACTGTGTTGCATCTATTGTGTGGTTTTTAAACTTTGTGTATAATAAATAAATTAAGGCATGGAGGCAAGATGGAACATGGGTGTTAGAAAAACAGCAAGAAACCTGGTGTGTCAGGCACCAGGTGAATGTGAGGACATGAGATGACCCTAGAGATAGGCAGGAGCCAGATCCTGAAGTCTCCTACAGGTCACTGTCTTTGGTTGGGTTCCCCAGAAGCAGGCCCTGTCACAAGGCACCTGAAAGATGGCCATAGCTCTTCACTACTCTTCCCATTGTGAGATGGAGACTTATTCCTGATCTTTGATTCTGGGCTAGACTTAGCGACCTGCTCAGGCAATGGAGTGAAGTAGAAGTGACATTCTAGGGCTATTGAGACTAAGTTTCAAGAACCCTGGCTGCTTCTACCTGGGTCTCTTGGAATGCTCTCTCTCTGGGCGCCCTCAGCTGCCAAAGACAGACTCTGAGGACCCTAAATGGCAGAGATCATGTGTAGGCTTCTGTAGTCCCAGCTGAGTCCGGCCTTCTCGTTGTCTCTGTGATCCTGACCCAGTGCCAGGCAATGAACAGAAGTGAGCTGTCTTGGATGTCCTAGACTTGCCTAGCTGTCAGTTGAATACCTCGGTCAATACCACATGGGACAGAAGAAGTGCCCAGCTGAGTCCTGCCCAAATTCCTGACCCAAAAAGTTGTGTTTTTTAAAAATAATAGTTTTGGTCATTAATTTTTTGAGGATGTTGTTATGCGTAGCAATAGATCATTGTATTCATTTTCTAGAGCTCCTGTCACAAAGTACTATAAACTGGATGGCTTAAAACAACAGAAATCTATTTTCTCTCAGTTCTTGGGGCCAGAAGCCTGAGACTAAGGTGTCCTCAGGGCCACACCCGCTCCGAAGTCTCTAGGGGAGAATCTGTTTCTTGCCTTTCTCTTAGTGCCATGTGTTACTAGAAATCCTTGGTTTTCCTTGGCTTGTGGACATACTACTCGAATCTCTGTTTCTGTCATCGCATGGGCCTCCTCCCTGTGACCTCTCCCTTCACATGATATTCTCCTCCCTGTGTATGTTCTCTTTAATCTTCTTGTAAGAACGATGATTATATTGGATTAGGGCTCACTCCCATCCAGTGGGATCTCATCTTGACTCGATTACATCCGTAAGACCCCATTTCCAAATAAGGTCACATTCACAGGTCCTGGGGGTTAGAAGTTCCACTTTTTAGGGGATATAATTCAACCTACAACAATGAAAGGTTTGAGTACAAGTACTTTATTTGAGGGGTGCTTCTGGGAAGTTCTGCTGGGGAAGTAGAGAGTGTAGACATGGGAGAGGAAGGCCAAGGGAGCCAAAATGACGTCCACAGAGCTGATGCTACTCTGGGCAACTGGAGTCCATTCTACTGGGAAAGTCTGGCAGATAATATAGAAGTAACCTTAAAGTTACTCCCTCTCCCCTCACCTCTTCCCCAGGGGTTAGGAAGGCGGAGAATGTATCCTTCCACTCGCTGCTGTCATTGGCTGACACTCCCTGGGAGCATTAACTTCCTTGCACGTACAGTCCGTTGCCCAAAGCTAAGAGAAGTCCCACAAGCAAAGAGGAGCAGGTGCTTCCAGTAGGATACGTGGGTATGTCCTGGAACAGCGAGTGGTAGAGGACATGGGTGAGACACTGCCAACCTTTGCCATAGCCATGCTAGGGAGGTCAAATTTTATTCTGAAGTTTATTGGGGCGGGGTGGGGTGGGGAATGGAAGGACTTAATGCAGCAGGCGATGTGGTTGGATTCGAATTCTAAATGCCTCTGGTTGATAGGGATTGAAGGGGCCTAGACTCTCCAGTTAAGAAGCTGCATCTGGAATGGTTCACAGGGACGAACTCAAGGTATATCCGAGAGGCAAAATCAACAGGAAATACAGAAGGAAGGGAAGGATAAATCTGAGGAGTTCTGGGACCCGGTGGAACTCTAGACACCAAGCGAAGCCAAAGATGAAATCTTATCCTGTCTTTTACCAAGAGGCAAAGTTACACATGGGATGGCAGCCTGCCTCAGGGCCCTCGCACAGGCAGTTTCCTCTGCCTGCAACGTGTCCACTCCCTTTCTCCCCAGTCACGTGACTCGCTGAGGCATTTTGCAGATCTTCGCTAAAATGACCCCTTCTCGGTGAGGCTTTCCTTGACTACTGAGTCTAAAATTGCAAACTACCTGTCCTGCCTACCCCATCCTGTATCAGCCTATCCTGCTTTATCTTTCTCCTCTTGTCACACTCTGACATACGTTTATACTAACTATGTATTTGGTTTATTGTCTGTTGTCTCCTCTCTATGAGCTCAACCCTTGACTATGAGATCAGCCATGACGCAGATTTTTGGTTATAGCCACATACCAGCTACTAGGATAGGGCCTGTTACACTGAAGGGAATCGATACATGTTTTGTTTGTTCTCTTTGTTGCTTTTAGAGATAGTGTCCCACTTTTTGGCCCACACTGAAGTGCAGTGGTGCGATCATAGCTCACTGCTGCCTCCAACGCCTGGGCTCAAGGGATCCTTCCACTTCAGCCTCTCTAGTAGCTAGGACTACAGGAACACACCACCATGCTTGGCTAATTTATTTTTATTTTTTGTAGAGACAAGGGTCCTTCTGCTTCCACTGAATTCCACTCCTGTATCATTTCAGGTTTTCTACTTGCTGTCAACCCAGATGTAGAATGTTTACCCAATCCTCAATTTCCCTCCCCAAAATGTCAGTTTTAAATTATTGGGAGTTACTGCCACATAAACCCACTCCGTCTCCTCAAAGACCTCAGTAAAGTCTGCTCCAAATGCAGGCCTTGTGTGACGTTTTGGGGAGGGAAATTGAGGACTGGGTAAACATTCTACATCTGGGTTGCCCAAACTGGTCTCAAACTCCTGGTCTCAAGCGATCCTCCCACCTCGGTCTCCCAAAGAGCTGGGATTACCGGCCTGAGCCACCGCCTGGCAGGTACATGTTTGCTGAATGTATAAATGAACAATTCAGAAATACAAATGGACTATAGCTGCTTCTGTCTTTAAAGGGAGAGGGGTGATGGTGGCATACTTTATGTTCTAGGAGAAATAAAAGTTCTGTTTGGCTCCCTTTCCCCGGCAAGGCTGAAGGAGAAGAAGAAAAACTGGTGTTTGTGCAGATGGCAGGTGAAAAGGGAGAATGTAGGCATGGATGCATTTGGGTTCTCAAGAAGAAAATAATGTAAAGAGTGTGGTGAGGGGCCCTTTGCTCTGCACGGTAGCATGGCTAAAGAGTTTTTCAGAGCAGGTCACACTCATCTTCAGCTTTAAATTATTGGGAGTTACTGCCACATAAACCCACTCTGTCTCCTCAAAGACCTCAGTAAAGTCTGCTCCAAACACAGGCCTTGTGTGACGTTTTGGGGGAGGAAATTGAGGATTGGGTAAACATTCTACATCTGGGTTGACAGCAAGTAGAAAACCTGAAATAATACAGGAGTGGAATTCAGTGGAAGCAGAAGGACAGAGCCAGGGATGACCCAGAGAACACAGGGCTGTGAGAATTGGTAGAAAATTGGTGAAATGCTTTGGAGTTAACAGTGTCGCTTATCACACCCGTCACTTGGGTTGCCAGGATACAGGACATTCATCTGGCACTTTATAATTTACAAAACATTTCCACTGACATTATGTCATTTTTATCTTCATCCTGTATGACAGAGAGGTTAGGGAGTTTACCCGACATCATTTGAGTGTCAGAGCTAGAGCTGAACTTTGGCTCTTTGGACTAGAAGTCAAACATATTACTACATTACTCCTAGCTTTCGCAGACTCAGAATTTGAGATTTCCGCTATTGGAGAAGGCCAAGCCATGCAAGCTTTTAACACTTTGCCTCAACACAGAACAGAATCCCCTGTTCTGGGAGTCTGGTCTGCAGGAGGGATCCCTGGGCTAGTGAGTGAGTGTTGCTACTTGTTCAGTAACTATAGCTCAACTCAGTTTTGTTGTTCTGTGCTGTGGCATGTGGTGGAGAATTTGTAAATTGGGACAGTCTTAAGAACTATCTATGGCAAAGGGAAAAGGTTAAAACTTTTCTAATATGTTTCCAGGAGGGAAACTTACTGGTGCTTTTTCTTTTTCTTTTTCTCTGTCCTTTTTTTCTCTTTTTGAGTTGGAGTCTCACTCTGTTGCCCAGGCTGGAGGACAGTGGCATGCTCACGGCCACCGCAGCCTCGACCTGCTGGGCTCAGGCGATCCTTCCACCTCAGCCTTCCAAGTAGCCGGAACTACAGGTGTGTGCTACCATGCCTGGCTAATTTTTTTAGTTATTGCAGGGACGAGGTCTCACCAAGTTGCCCAAACTGGTCTTGAACCCGTGGGCTCAGGCAATCCCCTCACCTCAGCCTCCCACATTGCTGGGATTACAGGCTTGAGCTACTATGCATAGCCTTTACTGGTGCCCTTAAAGAAAAAAAAATTCCAATTTCTCATGACCTATTTGGGTGTTCCATGGTTAAAAGCAGAATGGAGCATAAGTCTGGGTTTGGAAAGTTTGAAAAGATATATTTCCACTATCCTTTTTCAGTTTAAACTGTTGCTATGACATCTTACCCCAAGTGGCCTTACTCTATTCCCAAGGGGCTGCCCTTCTGGGAAAAAATGCAGTGACACTCAAGTTAGAAGTGCCACAAAGGACTCTTAACTTCTTTTGGTTGAGGAGGGGCGGTGTTTGTAGATCTTGTTATAATTGGAGCAAAAAAGATTTTATGTGGATCCTAATTAAAGTGAGGGTAAAATGCCACTTATAATTATCTTTAGAGTACATGCTTATGAATCGGGTTATGGAATGAGAAGTAGATACCTCTTTTAACCCAAAATATAATCCACAAATAGAACCCAGGCAACAGTGGCACAAAATTTAATTATTTACCCAGATCTGTTACAGCCTTATTCTCTTCCTTTCTGTGAGTGGCTTGGGTATGCCCTGAACCTCAGAAGTGTATTTGTGGAAAACTAACAGCATACCTATTTCTGGTGAGACTAAGTGGGATTTGGGATAATTTCTTTGCTTTTTTTTTTGGTACTTTTATGCATTGCCTGATATTTAAAACCATGTGTATGTGTTAAATTTCAAAAACAGCAAAGCAATGACAAATTACGTTTCCAGTAGGGCTCCATCAGAAAAGCAGAACCACTGTGAACTCTGGAATACGGGATCTATTTGGGAATTAGGCCTTTTACAATGGTGAGAGGTCCTGGGGAAGAGAGGACCTGACAGGAAATCGGCGGATCAGAGGAGCCTGCAGCCAGCCAACCCCAGAAGCCAAGCACGTCCAGCTTCCAGGGGGGGCCACCCAGAAACAGTGGGGGAACGCCATGGCTGGACATCTGGTGATGGGCTTGGGGTTGCCTCTGGTCAGCAGGCCCAGGAGTCAGGAACACACAGACCCCAGAGACAGAACAGGCTGGAACCCTCTACCATGGCTGGGAATATCTTTCACTGCATCTGACCTTGATGGCCTTCAAAAAGTCAAGGCTGTTACTTTACTTCTTCATGCAAACCTTTCCTTTGGGCAAGGCTAGCCTGGAGTTACTAACTCTAATCTCTCTCCACACAGGGAGGACATTCTGGGAAACAAGCTTGGCTTCATCATTCAGGCTGAGACAGTATATCACAGATACCATGAAGCAGCCTACGGATTTGATTCTGATCCAGGTCCTTAATTAAGGGAAAGTGGGCATAAGAAATCCCATACATGGCCATTGCCACAGCCATTACCCGGCCATTGCCTTGCTAAGCTATGAGGTGGCCATGTGCTCTCTGAGCTATGGCCAGACCAGTTTCCTGGCTTTGGCCTCTCCCCTCCCTTGGGGAGGTGAATCCTCTATTTCTCTCTCTCTCTCTCTCTCTCAAATTTACTTTCTAAATAAACTATATTTCCTAATCTTAAAAAAAAAAAAAAAAGAAATCCCATATGGAATCAGTTTACCCTATTCATTGTAAACTCAAACCTCTGACACAGCCTCTTGTGTGTCTCCATCTTGTTTGATCACAATTTTTATCACAACTCATTTTGTCCCATTTGGAAAAACTCAATTACTGGAGAGTTGCTGTTTGTACCGTGGAAATAGCAGTATTTCCCACCCATTGTGTGTCGACGAGGAAATGCTAAAATGACATACTCCCGTGTTCACCCTTCTTAATGCTGTAGAGTCAAACTCTCATGAGCTCCAGAACCGGTAATGTCCTGTTCACATATCATCTACGAGTGCTGGATCATAGTAATTTCACTGTAAGATATACCATGCAAGCAGCCAGAATAACACCTAACTGCTGCTTTGTGTTCCTCCCTGTGAGGTAGAATGCTCAGCACAGAGGTTATCTGATAAAATGATACAAAGATGCTGGCCTTTTAATATCACACATTTGCTTTACGTTTATTAAACAACCCGTGTTGTCAAACAACCCATGATAAGAGAAGACTGATAACAATAATACTAGAACATGAAAGGAGGAGAAAAAAAAACAAAAACCCAAAGATTCAACTTGGTTGTATGTAAAAGCCATTCTCATCATAGTCACTTGAGAAATCACCGACCTTTAAGACTGTTATCACCCTAGATATTGTTAGGAGTGTCATTAATGTGTATCAGATTAATTTTGAGTCATGTTTTGTTTAGTTCCTCACTTACTTACTTTGTGCTTTATCCACCGAGGAAGCACTGTCGTATGCTTAGGATTAAAAAAAAATTAGGAGGTGCTGAGTGTTGCTCTTGAAAGAAGTGCCTTTTGTTGACCGCTCTGTGAAGAGCCGTATTATTTTATAATAACATAATGAATTCTTGGAAGATTCTCTTTAAAAGAATAGATGCAGTATTGTAACAATAATGTTATTAAAATTTGATAACCTGAAAACAGCCATTTGTGGTTCTATCAGTACTTAGAGCTTCTTCGAGACAGTATTTGCAGTTTTCTTAAAGTGCATTATTTATGACTATTAAGCAAGACTAAAGAACTGTAAGTTATGAAAAGAATTGTTGACCAGTACAGTACAAACAGTGCAATTGCTTATAGCTTTTCCTGAACTTAACCTTCTTTCTAGCCCTGTATTATAATGGAAAGAGAATAGGCTTTGAAATCTATCAGATTTGGGTTCAAAATCTTCTACTCCACCATTTTCTAGCCAAATGACTAATGATAGATCATTTATCCACTTGGAGACCCAGGTTCCTTATCTGTCAAAATGGGAATAATACTTTTTAGTTTGAGCCAGAAAATATTGTTGTTAGTCAACAATTTGACTTACAAAACTGGGAATATAATTCTATTATGCTACCTTTTAAATGGTTGGGCTTTGAGAGCATTTATTTAAGGCTCCACATCTGTCTTTATCAGGTTATACCTTCTCTGAGCCTCTGGTTCCTCTGAGCCCTTCATTTTAAATCTTCCCAGCCTATTAATGCTCTCAAGGCAAAACCTTAATCACCATCTTGAACCTCCCTTTCCAAACCTGTGATCAGTTTCACCCCCAAATGCGAATAGCAAGTTGTAGGATCAGGAAAAACAATGTCAGACTGGAGGAGTAACTACGCAGTCTCTACCTCAGAATCTGTAGAATGTCGATGTTGAAGCATCAGTAAAATCTGATTCCAGCAAACCCTTCCACCTGCTCGAAGTGTGAACCAAAACCTGTGTAGAATGTAGGTTATGCTATTTTGAGGTCCACACTGTGATGATGGCGAGCCTTCTGTGCAAGTTAGGAGCTGGTCACCAGCGTCATACATTCCATTTGTCTCATGTCCACAAGTGGTTAGAGGGAGGGGTGGGGGAATTAGGCGTCATCGGGGGTTTACTGTCTCAGGGTGTTCAAGACAGAACCTGGGCTGGAGCTCTGGCCTAGGAGAGAAGATGGGACCTTTGACTCTTATCTGCTCCTCAGCTGTAGGCAGCAGTGAGAGATCTTCTGTTTCCTCATCTGTAGAGTTTTGGCACTTAGAAAGAAATCTCTCAGTCCCTTCCGACACTAACATCATTGGTTCTGTAATTTCAAGACCCGCCGGCATTGGTTAACTCTTGATTGGATGCTGTAAATTTTGATTGGTTTGAGAGGTGAGCAAAGAGTTAGGGCTTCCTCTCCAAGTACTTGACCTTTATATTTCATGATGGTGTGTGTTTTCTGGGAACAACGGGGCGTTTCCCACAGCTGCTCTGGAAGGTGTTAAGTAGGCTCGCAAAAACATGCTTCACAAAATCCTAAGTGGTTGGGAATGGTAGGGCACTGCCAACGTTTGTCCATTCATTCCACAAAAAATCTGCATGCCTTCTGTTTGCCAGCTATTATTCTTGGGAGATATTAAAGGGAACACAACTCCCTGCTCTTTATATTTGTGGGTAGAAGGATGTACAGTAAGCAAGAAATAAACATTTTTTTTTGTTTTAGTTGGAGTCTCACTCTGTTGCTCAGGCTGAAGTGCAGTGGCACGTTGCTCACAGCCACCGCAGCCTCGACCCGCTGGACTTAGGCGATCCTTCCGCCTCAGCCTTCCAAGCAGCCGGAGCTACAGGTGTGCGCTACCATGCCTGGCTAATTTTTGATTTATTGTAGAGATGAGGTCTTACCCAGTGGCCTTGGGTGGGTCTCGAACCCTCAGGCTCAGGCAATCCACTCACTTAGGCCTACCAAAGTGCCACTGCACTTCAGGCTGAGCCACCAACCCCTGCCAAGAAATAAACTTAACAAACAGGAAATGATATAAATAGAGCTGGGTAAAGGACTGCAATATCAGTCCTATAACTACTTCTTGTAGCATCCTGAGAGAGGTCCCGCCCTCATTCAGCTTCTCTCTGTCCATAGAGGAAACCCCACAGGCCATACTGATCGCATTGTCATTCAGTGTGCAAATCACACACCCACAGGAAATGGTATGGTTCACAAGATGGTTACACTTTGGCTACCTCTAGACATTCAACACACACACACACACACACACACACACACACACACACACACACACACACACATACAATAAAGACCAGCATTTCCTAATGTTGTGGAACACTCTCCTTAATTTTGCATTAAAAAATAGCCTTCCACTCATCTCAGACTCCCAAAGTGCTGGGATTACAGGAAAAAAAAAAAAAAATTAGCCTAAGAAGTTCTAAGACTTACAGAAGCCTCAAAAGCTCCACATCCCCTTAGACTTGCTATAGCCTGGCAGCTGTCAAAATGTGCTCCTTGGCCGAGTGGCATCAGCGTCACCTGGGAATTTGTTAAGGTTGCAGATGCTCCAACCCCACCCCAGATGTGATGAATCAGAAACTCTGGGGGTAGGGCCCAGCAATCCATGTTTTAAGAAGCTCTCTAGGTGATCATGATCAAAGATAATATGTGAGAATCACTGCTAGACCATTCTAGTAATGAAACGAAAATATTACTTCATAGTTTTAATAGTCATTTTCTCATCTGAGCTATGTTTTAACAGTGCAGCATCAGCAGCAGATATTATATCCATGAAAAAAAAATAAAAACAAAACAGATGAAGATACTTAGGCTCAAAGAGGTTAAGTGAGTACCCCAGGATCATACCTCTGGTAAGCACTGAATAAGTAGATCCTGGTGTTCTGTTTCACTGCTCCTTCCAAGCTGTCTCCATTTCATACTTTCTTAACCCTTCTTTCTTTTATCAACAATACTGGAACTGAGATGTCTACCTTAAATTCTTAGGTCAGTAGGAGACAGAATATACGGATTACAGCTGACATGTCAAAATACTGCTAGCAGCTGGGCTGGGTGGCTCAGCCTGTAATTCCAGTGCTTTGGGAGGCCGAAGCGAGTGGATTGTCTGAGCCTGCAGGTTTGAGACCAGCCCGGGCAACTTGGCGAGACCTTGTCTCTACAATACATCAAAAACTAGCCGGACATGGTAGTGCGCACCTGTAGTTCCGGCTACTTGGAAGGCTGAGGTGGAAGGATTGGCTGAGCCCAGCAGGTCTACGCTGGGGTGGCCATGAGCATGTCACTGTACTCCAGTCTGGGTGATGGAGTGAGAGTCCAACTCAAAAAAAAAAAAAGAAAGAGAGAAAGAGAGGAGAGAAAAAAGTGGAAAAAATCTCCAGTGTCTGAAATGTGCGTTTCTTCAAATAAAGAACCTAGAGTTGTAGTTCAATATTATTCTCTTAATAAGAGGAAAGGACCCCGCAAAACTGGAAAATATTCACTTGAAGTGGCCTCTCAGGGTTATTAATGGTCTGATTCTATGATCGTTCACAAAGGCCCCTGGAGCTTGGGGCCTGCTGGTTATCCCAGGACTCACAAGCTGGTGGTTGAAGCGCCATGTGGATTGTGTGGTTTTGTGATCCACACTGCCATCTTCTGGGGATCTCACGGTTCTATGTTTAGTGCCAACGTTTCAAATCGAAGATGAGTCCACTTACCATCTCAAAACTGGACCTCTTCCAATGGGCTGAAATGATCATGATAATGGCAAAGAGGAAGAGGAGGAGGAGGATAGTGGTGACAATAAAACAAATCAAGCAAGTAACCCTCCCACCGCCCCCCAAAAAACAAACCCCAGAGGAGTCTGGAGTTCCCAAGCAGTTCCCACTGTTTTAAAAGCACACCCCATAAAGAGTACAGCTGATCAAACAACAAAGGAAGAAGATACACAGGAGGGCTGCTATTATAATCCCGTGCCTTTGGGAGGCTGAGGTGAGTGGATTGCCTGAGCCCGAGGGTTTGAGACCGCCTGGGCAGGCGAGACCTCATGTCTACAATAAATAAAAAAAAAATTAGCCGGGTGTGGTAGCGCATGCCTGTAATTCTGGCTACTCGGAAGGCTGAGG
>NW_007258765.1:143287-154089 GCF_000164805.1 Carlito syrichta
AAAAGGTGAGAGTGGATGGGGTGGCTGCTGGGAGGAAGTAAAGAAAACTTGAAAATATACAATCCACAGTCACTGGTTCTGAAATGTGGGATCATGAGCACTTTGTAAATTCTCTTTGTCTTCCAAAATGTCTACACTAAACAGGTTGTAGAATCCATTGCTTTGAATCATGGACTGTACTAGTTTCCCACAGTTGCTGTAACGAAGTGGGAAATAATTGAAACAATATCCTTTTTTTTTTTAGTTGGAGTCTCATTCCGTCGCCCAGACTGGAGTGCAGTGACTGCTCCGGCCACCTCTGGCGATCCTTCTGCTTCCGCCTTCCAAGTAGCTGGAACTACAAGCACAAACTACCAGGCCCGGCTAATTTTTGATTTATTGTAGAGATGAGGTCTCGCCAAGTTGCCCAAGTGGGTCACGAAGAAACAATATCTCCATTTCTAACTTCTAGCTTCCAGATCCTTGAGACAGTAAATTTTGGTTACTGTAAGCCACCCAGATGGTAACAGAAATGTATCGTTTCACAGTTCTGGAGGCTAAAAGTTGTTGACAGGGCGGGCTTGCTCGGACGGCTCCTGGTGTTCACAGCAATCCTCATCACTCCAACCTCTGCTTTCTCCATCATCCACTGTCACTTTCCCTCTATTTCTGGGTCTCTTTTCCTCGTATGAGGACAGCTGTCAAACTGCATTCGGGGCCTGTCCTACTCAGTTATGACCTCACCTTGACTAATTACACTTTTGGTGACCCTATTTCTAAATAAGGTCACATTCTGAGGTTCTGGGAAGCACATACATTTTGGGGAACACTGTCCAGAACATGGGCTTTTGGTTCAGATCTTGACTTAGCTACTGCTGAGCTGTTTAACCTTAAGGCAGCTATTGACTCTTTTCTAAGCATCAATTTCTTCTTCTTCTTTTTTTTTCTCTAAGAGACAGTCTTGCTCTGTTGCCCAGGCTGGAATGCTGTGGCACAATCAAATCTCACAGCAACCTCAAAGTCCTGGGCTCAAGCAATCCTCTTGCTTCAGCCTCTCCAAAAGGTAGAACTACCGCATGTGCCACCACACCTGGCTAATTAAAAAAATCTATATATTTTGTATAGACAGGGGTCTTGCTATGTTGCCCAGGCTGATGTTGATCTGGGCTCAAGTAATCCTACTGCTTTAGCCTACCAAAGAGCTGAGATGATAGGCAGGAGCCACCACATCCGGCCTGTCTTCTCATCTATTAATACAAAGGACTTAGCATGTACCTGGCCCAGAGTAAGTACTTAGCAGAAGACAACTATTATTTTCAATTTCACATGTCATTAAAAAAAGATGGGGGTGGGGGCTTAACAATTTTGGAGAGAGGGAAAAAAGGATCACATAGTCCCTGGACTAAAACAGGCCATTTCAATAAAGAGAGCTTTGGGAAGCATAATTTCTACTCAACATTCTTTCCCCTTTCACATTCTATTTAGCACCTAGTAAAAAAAAATCGAATTTAGTTCAGGAGACACTGGGTTGTAGTTAACTGTTTCTGATGCAAGAGATAATGTTTGGGACTATTTCAGTCTCAAGGGGGAGGCTGGGAAGAGATAGTGTTTTAAAATCTAAGACTGCTTGTTGCCACTTTTCCCCTGCCCCCTGCTCTGTGCAAGCCAAACTCTCTAGAACCAGATACATTTGAACTTGACACTAAGTGTGTCCAAGCCCTTTGGTGTTCATAGAAGAGAGCTCTAGGACCTAGCCACCTCATCAACCTGATTCAACTTCTCTTTATTAAGTTTGAGGATTGGGGATTCGGAGATGCGCTGTTTTCGAAGGTTATGATATTAACATACTAGAAGCTGTAAATATTTGGGGATACATTATTTTTCCAATAGATTAGAGTCTTTAAGAGGGTAAAACATTCTGAGGGGAGGAAGGAGGTTGAGAAAAATTCCATAGCCTGACTGACTGCAGGGTGCGTTTTTCCCCGGGAAAGGTGGTAATGGAGTGACTGAAAGTCTCTGAGCAGCCATCTATTTACCACCTGAGAAAAAAGCCCTCCAGGCAACAATTGTGGTATTTACATATGCGTAGCTTTCCATGTGCTCCTCTAAAAATGTCCATGTGGCTTTGTATATACATGTGTTTACAGAATGTGTAAATAAATATGAGTGGAATATGAAACACATGCGACTGTGTTTATAAAATATGCATCCACTTATGCTAATGGAATTACTTCCATCTGAGAACAAATGGTCATTACCCATGGAAGTGCTGTGAATTAGGGAGATTACTGGAATTTTTGTCCTCACACTTGGAGAAACGGAGTCACTAAAGTACTATTTTTGCCATAAAAGGCAGGAAATTTGGCTTATGTCAGCATTGGAAACTTTATTGCTTAAGGAGCATATATGTTGGAAAGACAGTTACCCTCTGGAATTCTATTTTCATAACAGAGGAACTTTTGGATTCAAATTCATTTCCAGTGGCCTTGCGATTGATATCTCATGTTTTCATGTACCCAGTCTCAGCCAGCCTCCCACTAAACTGGGGTGCATGGAAATATTTTAGGAGCCTGTTTAAATGCATATTTCTACACCCCATTTCCAAAGAGTCTAAGGAAGTGAGTCTCAGTGAATATCAGGAGTCTGTGTTTTCAGCAAGTGCCCTAGGTAGCGCAGGGGAACCGAGGCCACAATTTGGGATTCACTGCTCTGATGTCTGAATAGTAGATTAAGAGAAAGTGTCCAAAAATGGCGGTGGGGTGGAGGGAGAGGATAGGGGCACTTAGAGGACAACACACAAACAAAATGACACCCGATCTGTCTGCTCAGTGCAGTCCCTTGCAATCCAGCTTCACGGGGTGATGAAACTGTTAAAGTCATGGAGTTCCACTCTGGACTGCTGGTGGGAATGCAAACTAGTGCAACCTCTGTGGAAGACAGTGTGGTGCTTTCTGAAAGAACTAGAGATTGACCTCCCGTAGGACTCAGCAATTCCCCTATTGGGAATATACCCGGAGGAACTCAAATCATTCTACAGAAAAGTTACCTGCACATGTATGTTTGTTGCAGCTCTGTTCACAATAGCAAAAACATGGAACCAACCGTTGCCTGTCAAAGCTGGACTGGATAAAAAAAATGTGGTACATATGCACAATGGAATATTATGCAGCCACAAAGAAGAACAAACATATGGACTTCACGGCAACTTGGATGGATTTAGAGTCGATCATACTCAGTGATCTATCACAGAGACAAAGAACAGAGTACCATATGTTCTCACTGATAAGAGGACTTCGAACAATTATAATACTATGAGAAAGGTATTGGCAGTAGTGGGAAACTGAGGCGGGGAGTGGCAGTTGAGGGAAACTGCTGGGGAGGGAGGGGCATACCTCATCAGCAAGGGTACCTGCTTAATCAACGTTTGTATACCTAACCCTGAATTGTACCCCACATCTTTATAATTAAAAAAAGAAATAATAATAATAATAAAGTCATGGAGTTCCAAGCACCTCAAATATTGGTCTGCATGGGATACCTCTTTAGTAAAACCAGTTCATGTAGCCACAGCTGCTTGTCGGTCCGGTGTGTACCGACAAGCAGCTCATTTCACCCCGGGGAAATAAGGCTGAATTTGTAAGCAGTGGGCTGGGCTTCATGATATCAGTTTAATTAATGGATCTCAAGCAACATTGTTTTTTAATTTTTTGTTTTGGTTTGTTTCGGAGTCAGAGTCTCACTGTCACCTAGGCTGGAGTGCAGTGGCATGATCACGGCTTACCACAGCCTTGGCCTCCTGGGCTTAGGCGATGCTTCCACTTCAGCCTCTTGAGTAGCTGGCACTACAGGCATGTGCCACCGTGTCCAGCTAATTTTTTGATTTTTTTGTAGAGGTGAGGTCTCACTATATTGCCCAGGCTGGTCTCTAACTCCTGGGCTCAAGCAGTCCTCCTTCCTTGGTCTTCCAAAGTGCTGGGATTATAGGTGTGAACTCAACATTTAAAAAAAGTTTTAAAAAAAAACAAACTATAAATGCCCAAGAAATTGCAAATATAGTACAGGGAGGTCCCAAGTACCATCACCCAGTCTCCCTCAATGGCAACATCTTTTTTTATTTGTTTTGTGTTTTTTTCACTCTTGTCACCCAGGCTGGAGTGCAGTGGCATGCTCACAGCCACCACAGCCTAGGCCTGCTGGGCTTAGGTGATCCTTCCACCTCAGCCTTCCAAGTAGCTGGGAGTACAGATGCAGGCCACCATACCTGGCTATTTTTTGTGATTTTTTGCAGAGATGAGGTCTCACCAAGTTGCCTGGGCTGGTCTCAAAACCCCAGGCTCAGGCAGTCCTCTTGCCTCGGCCTCCCAAAGTGCTGGAATGACAGGTTGAGCCACCGTGTCCGGCCTTTCAATGGCAATATCTAACTATAGTGCATTATCAAAACCAGGACATTGACATTGGTATGATAAAATTAACTACTACAGACCACAGACCTTATAGTTTTGACATGCACACCTTTGTGTGTGTGTGTGTGTGTGTGTGTGTTTTAATTCCAACACACACACAGATTTGTATAGCCACCACAACCAAGACTGAACTGCTTCCTCACTACGGAGATGAATACCACCCCTTCACAGTTACCCAGACCCTACCTACTCTATTCAGAATCCCTGGAAACCACTGACCTGTTCTCCATTTGAGCAATTTTTTTTTGTTTTTGTTTTTGGCATTGGAGTCTCACTCTGTCGCCCAGGCTGGAGGGCAGTGGCACACTCACGGTCACCGCAGCCTCGACCTGCTGAGCTCCAGCAATCCTCCCACCTCAACCTTCCAAGTAGCCAGGACTACCGGTGTGTGCTACCACGCCTGGCTAATTTTTGATTTATTGTAGAGACGAGGTCTCACCAAGTTGCCTGGGTGGATCTTGAACCTGCAATCCACTTGCCTCGGCCTCCCAAAGTGCTGGGATTACTGGCTGAGCCACTGAACCCAGCCTGAGCAACATTTTAAAAATATAAAATAGAATAGAGTGCAAAATAAAAAACATCAGGGTGCATTTTAAAGGGGAAAAAGAAGTATTGATTTGGGAAATTTTTGTTTCATCTCTCTCTCTATATATATATATAGGTGTGTGTATGTGAACTGAGCTGTGTTATAAAGTGTATTTCTTATGGGGAGTTGCTGGCAAAAAAGGAAATTGAGAAATGTTGTGATATTAGACAACCTGCAACGTCAGCAAAACCTTTCTGTCTCCCTGGGTACATAGTAATTTGGGTCAAGACCCTTTCCTCTGGCTGGTAGTGGCTGTTGCCATCCAGGACTTTCCTTAATGACTATCTGCTTCACATATGGATGGAAATTCACCATCTTTGCCCTAAGTGTTTGGATATTCCCACTCAGGCCTACAAACCAGGGGACAAGGAGAGCCAAAGCAAGTAAGGAGACCACGAAGGACCTCAAATTATACAAGTTCTATGCCTTCTTCTAGGGGCCCAGAAGCTAATTTGACTTCCCAAAGAGAGTAAGTAAGGGTGTTCCTGGAACTTTTCTTTTTTAAAGTTATGAGCCACTCAATGGTGTGTGGTACTCACTCAGGCAATTTTGGGGAAACTTGAAAGAATATATTTTATACAGTGACAGGAATAATATTTTTGTAATATGTCACCGAGTTATAGATGTTGGGCTAGAAAGCAAATGGTTTTCTGCACAGATGAGGCTCCCCAGTTGTTTCTTCTCATGCCTCATGTCTAATGAATTAGAGCCTCCTGTCTCAAAGGCACGGGCCGTTTATGAATGGCAAGCGTTTGGTGACCTTGTCATCCATGTTCAGAATCTCTGGGGAGATTTCTCTTTAGGACACCCGCTAGCACTCTATCAGTATGTGGAGGAGGTCTTTCTTACTCAAAAGCTGAGAGATGAAATGTTTCAGCTTGGGAGACTGTGGTAAATGGGTGGAGGCCAAAGCCACTTTTGAGTTGCATATAGCCCTGGAATTGATTTCTTCATGTTCTGTTGCAACATTTGGGTATGAGATTTTAAATATGCCCAACAATATGTCATCCATGTATTTCACCAATGAGTGAAGGAGTTGGGAAGGAATCCGGCTTTCAGGGATTGGGTCATTGTCCATACAGCTTGGTAGTCTTAGGGAAACTAACCAGATAGCCTATTTTCAGTGCTAAGAATGCTTATAGTTTGGGCCTGAAGTGATTGATTCAGGTCTTTCAAGATACTGGAAATTTTGCTGTGAGATGCCGCTTGAACAAACTTCTTGAAATCACAAATACATTCTTGGCCAAAATTATCCTTCTTCACTTCAACACTTCACGTGAGCACTCTTTACTTTGACAGCTGTCTTAATTCACTTTGGAAACAAAATGTCTCATATATGCTCCTTGTTTTTTTGTTGCAGCACACTGAAGAGACGTATAAGCACTTGGGTCACATGCAATTTTCTTCCTTTTCTTAAATACTGACTAAAGGTCAGGAGCATGCTATTGACCTTGGCCATTCTCTGAGGACAACCAGGGATGTGGCCTGAGGTTCAGATGCAGCCCCTTTTACTTACCTGTCAGTGCCCCCTCGTGATGCTTGAAGAGTGCACACCCCACCCATGTCCATTCTCATCCATCTGCAGCAACCCTTCCAGAGTACATCTCCATGGTTATTTATTTTAGATTCAGAGGGTACATGTGTAGGTTTGTTACATGGAGATATTGTGTGATGGTGAGGTCTGAGCTTCCAGCAAGCCCGTCACCCAAATGGTGAACATGGTACCCAGTGGGTAGTTTTCCAACCCTTATCCCTCTTTCCTCTCTTCCCCCTTTAAGAGTCCCCAGTGCCTGTCATTCCCATTTTTATGCTCATGTGTACTTAGCGTTTAGCTCCTACTTATAAGTAAGAACATGGTCCTCAGTTATTTACTCAAACACACACAAATCATTTCCCCCAAAGCATGGGTTCTTGTTGATAGTCAGCAATAACAAAGCCATTCAGACTTCTTCATGCAAGTACCACTGGCAGAGACGAGGCATGTTGTCCTCACATTGTTTCCTTCTGGCGTTTCTCAGTGTGTCATTCCAGGCCAAGGCATTTAAGAGCTGTGTGCCTCCTCCTCCTCTTCCCGTGCTGCAGTCATCTTGGCAGGCACCCACTCTACATGGCATCGGGGGGGTCTCCTGACTCCAACAGACTTTATAAGGGCACCATTTCAGGGGTTATTTGATGCACCATGTCGCCCGGCCTAACTTTTACACATGCCAAAAGTTGATTCATACTTTGGACACGGACATTTTTATCCAACTATAAAGTAAACTATCAGCTCATATGCATATAAGAGTAACGGCGTTTCCACATCTGAAGCCATTGAATTTTATGTGATGTCCATAGAGGTGTTTTATAAAGGACTTCTGTGAATAAACTATTCTGCTATCCCTCTTGGCATAACATTTGTGAATCCAGGACTGGTTTTATAAGACTCTTGGCAGCAAAGTAAACTACCTGTTTTTAGTATAAAGAGTGGGAGTTTGAATGATGTTTCTATGGTTTTGGCAACAAGATCTCATACTGCAAAGCATTATTTTGTGCTTGTCCTAGAAAAACTAAATTGTTCTATTGGAGAGCTCAGAGTTTTTTTGCGTGAAAATAAAGCAAAAGTCTGACAAAGTTTCAGAGAAGACAGGACACCAGGGACTATGTCCAACTTGACTTTCCCTTTTCTGTTTTCTGTGTGAAATAATCATTGGTTTGACCCACACAGACTCACAGACTGTATTCACAAGAGATACCTGCTTACTGCCTATGTTTGGGATGCTTTTCTAAATTATACATTGTGTTATTATGCCCATAATTCTCTTCATGCCTCAATGGACCATTTTTACACAGTAACCCAAGTTTGCAAATTTGGAAAATAAAATAACTGTTTTAGCTCAGGTCTTCAAGAAAGCAGAGCTGAGTAAGTATTGAAGCGTTAATGTTTTATTTGGGGTGGAGGGGTGCAAGCCCTGGGCAGTGAGGGTGAGGGAAAAAGAGGTATAAGTCAAGAAAAGATACAAATCAACGATGTAACACATTACTATACTGGCCATGGCGTCACAGCGAGCCACCAAGAGAAACAGCAGAGTGTGAGGCTGGATGTCCACTCCTTGAGGGGGACTTCTCCAGAAAGATTACAACTCCACGAAGAGGTGGAATTTATCCGTCCAACTCCTTCCTATCTCTTGTATCCCAGTGGTCAATGTACACCTTCCAGAGAGCCAAATGCCCTGCCCTTCTGGGTTGTGTCATCTAGCCCCTGGTGGTGCTTCTAAGTTTCAATTCTGTCCTCTGTTAAATGAAGATAATTATATAACCTTCCTTATGAAATGTTTTGAGGATTAAACAGGATAATGAATTTAAAATCTTGGCAATTGCAGATACTCAAATGATTGGCAAAGGAAAAGTTGACACGGCTCCCAAGAGCTCAGCAATTGGCCAGTGAAATGAGGAGGAGCTTATGATTGGTCACAAAGCAGCAGTGGAGACCTCTGGGTATGGTGACAGACTGGGATCCTTGTCCGATAATTATGTGAGATGCTTTGACCACACTCATGAGAGTAGAGGAAACGGATAGGATACAAAAAATGTTTCTGAGCTGGACTCAGTGACTCAGCCTGTAATCCTGCGCCTTGGGAGGCTGAGGTAAGTGGATTGCCTGAGCCTGCGGGTTCGAGACCTGCCTGGGCAACTTGGCGAGACCTCATCTCTACAATAAATCAAAAACTAGCTGGGTGTGATAGCACGCGCCTGTAGTTCCCGCTACTTGGAAGACTGAGGGGGAAGGATCGCTGGAGCCCAGCAGGTCGAGGCTGCGGTGGCCGGGAGCCAGTCTGGGTGACAGAGTGAGACTCCAACTCAAAAAGAAAAAAAAAAAGTTTCTGCAGCAATAACAATGAGCAGAAATCAAATAACTTTGGCTGGAAAAGACCCACTCTGCAATGGCCAAACGGAATAGCTTATAATGGCCTCCTTGGAAAGTATCTATTTCAACATGGTTCTAGGAATTCGGAGAATGCTAGAAATCGTTTATTCCACCTTGCTTTTGCCTTTAGGGAGGAGGTACATTTCATGTAGACGGAGAGCAAACGTTCTCATCATCTCCTTCCGTTGTCTCCCTGGGGCAGAGTTATTCCTTTAAATCTGGGAGGTAAGAAAATCAAAGTACTCAAAGTTGGCTCTCAACTTTCTCCCAGGAGGAATTCACTTATTTTGAATGGCCCAGTTACAGGTTTTGCTACAGAGTGGCAACCCCGCTGCATTTCAGCCAAGAAACTCACGTTAAAGAGAACAAATATTCCAAGCCCTGTTGAAAACAGATCCAATGCTAACACTGCCAAATTAAACCCTGAAGCCAAAACATTTAAAAATAGCTATTCTCATATTGCTTGTTACTTCTTTGCATGGAATACCTTCATTCTCTGGTGAGTCTTCTAAGGGCCCAACCTCTCATTCACTAAATAGTGCCTGAGATTTGGGGCGGGGCCCTTCCTATGCGATTACACTGTAGTTGAAAATATGCGACAATTAACCGATACAGTCGTGAAAAGAATGTTGTAAAGCAGTATGCGATTCTGGATTAATGGGGGATAAAGATAGCCAAGGGCTCCAAGTTTAAGAGAGAGAAGGCCCCAGGAGCTGGATAAATCAATGGAGGCGTGGACTTGAGGTAAATTTTGAAAAGAATGAAGAGTTTGGCTGTCACTAATCACCAGAGAAATGCAAATCAAAACTACAATGAGATACCACCTAACTCCGGTTAGGATGGCTATCATTAATAAGTCAGAAAACAGCCGGGTTCGGTGGCTCAGCCTGTAATCCCAGCGCTTTGGGAGGCTGAGGTGAGTGGATTGCCTGAGCCCGCGGGTTCGAGACCCGCCTGGGCAGTGAGACCTTATCTCTACAATAATTCAAAAAATCAGCCGGGCGTGGTAGCGCGCGCCTGTAATTCCGGCTACTTGGAAGGCTGAGGCGGAAGGATCGCCGGAGCCCAGCAGGTCGAGGCTGCGGTGGCCAGGAGTGGCCACTGCACTCCAGTCTGGGTGACAGAGTGAGACTCCGACTCAAAACAAAAACAAATAAGTCAAAAAACAACAGATGCTGGCGTGGGTGCAGAGAAAAGGGAACACTTCTACACTGTTGGTGGGAGTGCAGGCTAGTTCAACCTCTATGGAAAGTAGTGTGGCAATTCCTAAAAGAACTAAACATTGGCCTTCCATATGATCCAGCAATCCCTCTCTTGGGAATATGCCCAGAGGAACATACATTGTTCTGCAAAAAAGACAGCTGCACACACGTTTATTGCCACACTATTCACAATAGCAAAAACGTGGAACCAACCCTACTGCCCATCGAAAGTGGACTGGATAAAGAAAATGTGGTACATATACGCGAGGGGATATTATGTGGCCACGAAGAAGAACAAAATCATGGGCTTCACAGCAAATTGGATGGTATCGGAGACCATAATACTAAGTGCACTGCCACAGAAACAAAGAACTGAAGGCTGCACGTTCTCACTCAGAGGTGGGCCTTGATCACGAGTCACATCAGCAGAAGGGAGGGATCTGCAGTCACTGGGCACTGCTAGGGGAGGGAGGGAGGAGTGTGGGGGCATGAGACGACACAAAAGGTACTTGGTCTACTACCGAGGGGCGTGAAGGCCAGGTAGAAGCCCAAACTTCACCTGCATGCAGCCTACTTGTGAGTTAACCCTCCCTTGCATGCCACATTGCTATGATAAAAATAAGAATTTTTTTTTTTTTGAGTTGGAGTCTCACTCTGTCACCCAG
>NW_007258765.1:154109-157011 GCF_000164805.1 Carlito syrichta
AACCCGTGGGCTCAGGCAATCCACTCACCTCAACCTCTCAAAGGCGCGGGATTACAGGCTGAGCCACCGAGCCCGGCTTAAAATAAGAATTTTAAAGAAAGTAAAGGGTTTGGCTGGAGAGGAGAGGCTGAGGGAAGCAGATATTTCAGGCCAAGGAGAAGTTATGAGTACAAACGGAGAGGGAAAATAGGCGCACAATGGTCAAGGGGCAGAGTGGAAAGTAACAATAGCAAGTGTTTATTGAGCACCTGCTGTTCACTTGGTTGGGCTAAGCCCTTCACAATTAGTGTCTCATTTGGACCTCACAATGACCCCAGAAAGCAGGCATTCTTATCATCTCAGTTTACAGAGGTGGCGACGGAACTTGGAGAGGCTGAGGGACTTGCCCGAGATCAGAGTACTAATCACCAGCAGGGCAGGGATTTGAACTCAGGATGAAGGTTCAGCTCAGACCGTGAGGAGCCTCACATGCTAGTCCTGTGTGGTGTCACCTGTGAGGCAGAAAGAATCCCAAAAAAGGCAAGTCACACTCTGGTCTGGTTGGGGAGAAAACCAACAGTGATGTGCAGGATGGACTGGAGCAGAGAATACAGGTCCAGGCTTGGGGTGGTAAGAGACTGGACTAGCGGTTCTCAAAATGTGGCGCCAGGACCAGTAGCACCAGCATCAACCTTACCTGAGAACTTGTTAGAAATGCAGATTCTCCGGCTGCGCCCCAGACCTACTGAGGGTGGGGCTTAGCAAACTGATGGGGCTATAGCCTGAGAGTCACATAGTGATGGTTACGGTAGGAAAGGAGAGGGCCACCTGGTGAAATATTACAGAGGAAGGATTATCAGAAGACTCTATCCATGGTCAGCTTTTATCAGTCCTCAGTCTCATCGTCTGTACCCTAAGGACTGGCTATGTGGGAACAGAAGACAGGAAGGAGTCAACATTTACTCTGAGGCTTCAAGTCTAGAGTAATGAGGATGACGGTGGTCCAACTTGCATCTGTTAGACCTGGGTTCAAGTTCTGGATCTGCCACATCTCGATGGTATTACTTCATCTCTTTGAGTCCCAGCTTCCCCTTCTGTACAATGGAAGTAGCAATAACAGCAATCTTACAAAAATCTTATAGAAGTGAAATGAGATCATATGACAATACATTCAGAACTGTTAGAAATTATGAAAACAAGCCGGGCTCGGTGGCTCAGCCTGTAATGCCGCACCTTTGGGAGGCTGAGGTGAGTGGATTGCCTGAGCCCACGGGTTCGAGACCCGCCTGGGCAGGCGAGACCTCATCTCTACAACAAAATAAAAAAATCAGCCAGGCGTGGTAGCGCGTGCCTGTAATTCCGGCTACTCGGAAGGCTGAGGCGGAAGGATCGCGGGAGCCCAGCAGGTGGAGGCTGCGGTGGCCGGGAGCGGCCACTGCCCTCCAGTCTGGGCGACAGAGTGAGACTCCAACTCAAAAAGAAAGAAAAAGAAAAAACTATATAGACTACAGGCTCTGTCCTAAAACCTTTAGGATCATTCGTTGAAAATCCTTACTATCTCCCCCAAGATTCACCCACATTAGGCCAATGCTTGTTCTCACCACAAATGTTTACTGACTACCTCGTTTTTCTGGAATAAATGCCTACAAGTGTGACTGCTGGGTTGCATGGTATGTTTAGGTTTTCTAAGAAACCGCTATATTTTCCAGAGTGACTATACATTCGCATTCCCTCCAGCAGCATATAAAAAAAAAATCTAGCTATGTCATATCCTCAGCAGCATTTGATATTGCCACTATTTTTTATTTAAGCTATACAAATAGGTATGTACTGGTATCTCATTGGACACTAATTTGAAATTCCCTAATGACTAGTGATATGGAATATTTTCTCATGTCTTTATTTGTCATCAGTATATTCTCTTCTATAAAATACCTCTTCATTTTTTTTTTTTTGACATTTTCAAATTGGACTGTTTTTTCTTTGTTTGAGTTGGAGTCTCTGTCGCCCAGACTGGAGTGCAGTGGCCACTCCCGGCCACCGCAGCCACAACCTGCAGGGCTCCGGTGATCCTTCCGCCTCAGCCTTCCGAGTACCGGAATTACTGGCGCGCGCTACCACGCCCGGCTAATTTTTTGATTTATTGTAGAGATGAGGTCTCGCCTGCCCAGGTGGGTCGCAAACCCGTGGGCTCAGGCAATCCACTCACCTCAGCCTCTCAAAGGCACGGGATTACAGGCTGAGCCACCGAGCCCGGCTGACTCTCAAATTTTATAGCAAGAGTTCTGTGTTATGTTATGTGTTTAAGAATGCTTCCTTACTGATTCTAGGTTTTGTTTCATTCATGAGATGTGAGCCTTAACTGATCTGTAGCAGGTTGTGGGAAAGTAATCACTTGTATTTCTTCTAGAAAGTACTCTGCAGAATACAGGGTAACATGTCCCATAGATAGATATATAAGAATCTACATTGATTTATAAATTTTTAATATCTGCGTGTTAAATATCCTATGTTCAAGTCATGATAGAGACTTATTTATTATAATTATTATAACAATCCAAATTGCTTTAGAAACTAGCTTATTATTTTGTTTCCATAGCTCTATTTCCTTTATTATTTTATTGTCTGACTCTCATAGGACTTATTTTAAAAGCAATTTTTAAAAATTGCATATTGAATTTATATACATTTTTCTAATAATTGCCTGTAATTGCTGTATGTCAAATATTAATTTAATCAAAAGAGGGGGTTATTAGATATATACATTTTATAGCTTCTGAATTAAAGAAAGACAAAAAAGGGACTTAAACTGTTGCTAAGCAATTGTGGATCTACTGGCTGTGCTCATGATCAAAGTGCTCAGTGGAGTATCCTTGTTTTGATGTCCTACCGACTCAACCTCGTACTTTTTAGTTGGTGATGG